>NC_056744.1:1089078042-1089293042 GCF_019279795.1 Protopterus annectens | reverse complement strand
TTTTTTTGTTTTTGGGAACAGATTGCCCTTATTTTGTTCAGGTGAGAGTGGGATGTGGGGGAGGGATAGTAGGTATATTTGGGGAGGTAGGTTGGTAGGTTAACAGACAAGACAAATAAGATGCATACAGGGGTGGTATATGACACATGTGGGGGGTAAACATCTTGATGGGGAGGGGTGTTGGGAAATTGGAAGCCCATGAGCCCCCTAGTAAAAACAGTGGGACCGAGGTCCCCACCCATGGGTAGTCACCACTGCACCTTCACAGCCCCAAAGGAAGCTGTGCTGGGGGCTGAGTAGGAGGGCCAGACTGACCCTCTAGTTGCTGGGCGTAGCAGATTTCCGACCTCCCTGCAGAGCTCGCTACTCACCATGACCCAGACCTGGTGATGGGTGACAGTTTCCTGTCCATTCCCGCTCCCAGGGGCCAAGCCCCATCCCCTGAGGTGGTTCCACCTGAAGGTGGTGCAGGACTAATGGACGAGGAGGTCCCGGGTTTGGCCCCAGATATGCTGGTGACTGGTGCCAAGGCCAGCTGAGATGGGACAGGTGGGTCCACCTGGACCGGCCTTCCCCAACATGCTATGGTGTTTAAATTTTATCAACATATGTGGGTTAGTAATAGTCAACACATTCCAGGATTAGGTATAACAGCATGCATAGATATTCCCATTAACCCAAACACCAGATGTGGAACAGTTGCATAGCAAACAGAACACATGCATATATGGGACTACAGGAATCATTACAACAGCATGCAGGAACATTGATGGCAGCATGCACCAATGTGGGAGTATTTCAACATTGCACATGCATAGAAACAAATTTAAATAATTATAAAACAATAAGACATATGTCCCAACAGTAAACAGTAACAGTAAAGTTAATTTAGCACATACTGATTGAGTTGTGTATTTAGTTTTTTGTTGCAGATATGGTGGGGGGGAGAAAGGTGTCAATTAACAACTAGTATATTCCTGTAGTTTGCATTACTTTCATAGTCAGTGCTGTGATCTGTACCTTATAGGTATTAGTGCACTACTCTATTGCCTTAGTTTGGACAGTGGTATGGCAGTCGAAAACTATATACATGAACTGAGTTTTACCTGCAGTATACACCTCTTACATGGTATACCTGTGGAGGTATTGTTTGTTAACACTATCTGTTTCTACACATACTCCCAGATTCCAGGATGATGTTATGCACATGCCTGTCCATCTCTTTTTGCAAACACTCTGGGCATGTCTTCCCCACATGCAGGTGAACTGGGACATATTTCAACTACTTCCCTCTTAAACCTTTAGTGACTTGTACAATGACAGGATTGTTTTATTTGACATTTTCCAAATATGTACAGGTCTGACAGTCAGTTATATGACATGAAATGCTGCCTACATGTCAGAAAGTAGCACACTGGTATGGCAGGGGGACAGGGTGACAGGCAGCAGATATGGGCCAAATAACTGGACATTTCTGTAAACTTGTGGGGTATGATTCTGCATACAGTACATTACCACTCCCAGGATTTGAACCATGGCTAAAACTAAAACCCTGCCCATCACAGTTGAGTTTGCTATATAGATATTGCTGTGTATCTCATGTCTGATTTCTGTCTATAGTTCTCCTGCGGTCTTAAACCCATTTTTGGTAATTAAGAAAAATTCTACTCCCTTTCTTAACACGTGGAAACTTCACTTTCACCTTGCTAAATTACCTACATTTATTGATAAACTAATATACTTTGCTACATTACCTGCATTTAGTGATAAACTAATATACTTTGTTCCCCATATTTCACTTTAGATACTTCTTTATTAAGCCAAAACACGAACGATAGCTGAAACTTTTTTGCTGTACTCACCTTACTGCTCTTGCCCACTCTGTTCGGCCTGCAGGCTCACTCCACTCCCGTATCCTACCCCCAATCTCCACCCACCCCCAGTGCACCTAACCTTATACTTCTATAGCCACACCCCATCCCATATCAACCAATAGCTCACCCCATCTCATGACATACTTAGTTTGTTCCTAACTTACTCACACCTTTCCTATTATCTATTTCTTTCTCTTTAAATAGACCCACCCCTTAACTAGCCTTCTTCAACCCTTAATCTCATGATTGTGACCCACCCCACTTCCTCTTACTATGTCAAGCGCTGGCTTACCAATACACTCAAACTTGTTCCTTTTGTCTTTACTTCTTACCACTCTAATTCCATCCCATAGCCTCACATGCTATGAATTCCTAACCTCTACTAAATTTCAACACCCCTTAAAACAAACAACCCTTTCCTCTCTTTCAGCCTCACAAACCCACAGTAACATAACATCCTCATCATCCTACCTTCTACCACAGTTTCATAGATTAACCCATATTAAGCATATCCAACCAGAAAAATTGACCCTATTTTTTGTAAACTAGTAAAACTTTCACAGAATCCTCAACAGCACCTGCTGCTACATGGCGACATTCACCCAAACCCCGGGTCTAGCAATACCATCCCGGATTCCCAATCTTCCTGTCCCTCTATTTCTCATAGCCCCGACTACTACCACTAACTCACTTCTCATTGCCCACCTCAGCATATGTAGTTTAAATAATAAAATTACCCAGCTACATGCCCTGCTAGACTTACATTCTTTTGACATCCTATGTCTTACAGAAACCTGGCTCAAACCATTTACTAAAGACAATGATATCATCCCACTAGTTTATAACATCCTCAGATTAGATCATCCAAAATAAAAAGGGGAGTGGGGTAGCAATATTGTTTAAATCTGAATTACAGGTCACCTCGCTAAATATTGAACCTCCCTCACCTAGCAATGCCGAGATCTTAATATCTAAGCTCCAAATTAATGCTAATAAATCCATATACATCATTTGTTTTACATCCCCCCAGGCAATAACATAAATACTCTTGAAAATGCCCTTAACTATCTCTCCACATCCTTCCCACAAGAAGCCATGGTCCTTGGTGACTTTAATATTGACTGGAACTTTTGTACTTCTGACAAACCAACAGCTCACGTAAATCTTTACGGCTTTTATCAAACCATCACCTACCCTACCAGAACCCATAAATCTAGCAACAAACAAACTACCTTAGACTGAATACTAGTCAACAATAGTTCCCAATCATATAAAACAGGCATACATCCTGATGATATTAGTGACTGCTCTCTTACCTTTATAACCAGACAAAAGACCCACAATTTCCACTCAAATAAATGTTAGAACCATCCGGAACAAAAAACAAGCTTAACCCGGTTAACTTTCAAGCAGAGCTCAAAGCCTGCAATTGGTCACCCCTAAAATATCTACCTCTCGATGAAGCAGTCTCTTACTTTAACAATAAATTCTTACAAATCCTTGAGCACCATGCCCCCTCTTGTACAGTTAGAATTAGGAACAAACCTGCTCCTTGGCTCTCAAATGAGACAAAGCAAAAAATGCGACTGAGAAATAAAAGCTGGATGAAATGGAGAAATACTAAAAACCCAACTGATCATTTAAAATTTAGACAGCTCAGGAATGCCACAAAAAAAATCAATATTCCTTGATAAAAAAAAAAAAACTATTACCTGAAACTCCAACAAACCCAACATCAAAACTCACAAAAATTCTGGTCAGGAATAGATTGCTCCATCCTGGTCAATCCAAAACACCTTCCCCCTCTAATTTGAGTCAAATTTCTCCCAACCAAATTGCTGTTACTTTTAACAAATTCTTTTCAGAAACTGTGCAATCCTTAGCTAGCAGCTTACCACCTTTTACCACCACTGAGTCACCCCTGCCAACCAACTTACCCCACTTATTGCATCTGCAGCCTGTTCCAACATCTCTCATACACACCCTACTTCTTAAACTTAAACCATGCACTCCATCAGCTGACCTCCTCCCAACTGAATACCTACAAATGACAGCTGGAGTACTTGCCTACCCTATTTCTATCTTAATTAACAGAACCATTACAGAAAGTTCCATCCCATCTCTCTGGAAAGTCTTGCATATTATCCCACTGCATAAGTGAGGTAACTCAAATGAACTCTCAAACTTCCACCCCATAGCCCTACTTTCCCCCTTAGCAAAAATTATGGAGAAATGTATTCATCAACTACCTGACCATCTCCTCCAAAACCACCTACTTGTGGACTGCCAACATGGTTTTAGGCCTTCCCATAGTACTACAACTGCTTTCCTATCCTTTTCAGACTGCATTAATAAAAATTTTAACAATAGCTTGCTGTCTTCAGCCCTCTTTATTGACCTCTCCAAAGCATTTGACATGGTTAATCATCAATTATTGTCAGATATACTTAAATCTTTTTCATTAGATACCCAGACAGTCAACTGGTTCAAGTCCTACCTGGGTAATAGACAACAAGCAGTCCTCTGGGACAATAAACTATCCACTCTGCTCCCTATCACTCTTGGAGTCCCACAAGGCTCTATTCTAGGACCCCTCCTTTTTACTACTTTCATAAATGATCTGAAAACCTCCCTTCCGCAAACCACTTGCGTACAATATGCTGATGACTCAACATTAATATGTGCCGCCTCCTCTTCTGCAGAACTTGAGCCCAGCACCCGAAAAGTATTTACCTTAGTTGAAAACTGGTTCTATCAATGCTGTCTCCTCCTTAACACAAAAAAAAACTAAATTGTTATTGTTCTCTCCCACTCAGAATTCCCCTGCTATTAACTTCATTGTTACATCCAAAAAATAGTACTGTAATAACTCCTGACACAACCACTAAACTTTTAGGTGTAACAATTGATCGTAATCTCAACTTCGATACACATATTAACCTAACCATTAAATCAGTTAATAGAAAACTTGGTTTCCACTACAGACTTAAACCCTTTCTCACAGCTTCAGCCAGGAATGCTATTGCCCAAACCCACTTAATCTCCACCCTTCTCTACGCCTCACCAATTTATACAAACCTATCCAAACACAATCTTAATAAGTTGGCAACATCTTATAATAACAGCCAAATTTGTCACTGGTGCCCCTTTTCGAACCCACCACTGCCAAAATCTTAAACTGCTAGGATGGCTGGAATTGCAAAACCAGATTCTTATCCAGCAACTTGCTATTGTTCACAAGATCTTACATCATTCCACAGACACTCCTATACTCTGTAACCTTATCAGCCCATATAAAAATCTTACAACCCTACAATCAGCAAAAAGGGCACAAGTTGCTACCCTAAAATCCAACAACAAATCTGGAGATTGCCTGTTTACTAATGCTGTTGTTAATACTTGGAACAAACTTCCAGGTGAACTAGCATCCCTTTCATCTACCCCAATTTTCAAGAAGCAACTAAGAATCTTACTAAAATCCCAATGGCTATGCCCATGTGCAAATACTGACTGGCACTTTCTCCTCTTGCATGACCACCCTTACTTCTATAACATCTATTTTCATTTGCTTTGTTATTCTATGTTGATTTCTACATTCCCTCTGGTACCTTTAGTGACAAAAAAAAGCATTAATTATTTACCTGAAAACTTTTACTCTGTACTATTTCTTCATTTGAATCAACAGTCATTTCTGGTATGTTCTGTCACAGCACTGTGTAATTGATCTGTATATAACATGTTTTTAGCTATGTCAGATAATAACCATATTGTTAATAGCCACAGTTAATTCTCTTCGTAATTGTTTTTAATGTATTGGAGTTTTTCTCCCCAGGCCTCCACTGAAAATGGACATATATCCAGTCAGACTACCCCGGTCAACAAATGTAAAATAAAATAAATAAATAAATAAATTTTACATTCTGACCTTGTAATTACACCACTCCTATACAGGATTTCCTAGACAGTTGTATTATGTAGTACAGTATGGGTGACAGTGATGAGTAATACCTTATTATTCAGAGCAACTGCAACACTAACAATGCCATACAATACCAGAGTAAACAGTACCAGTACAGGATATCAATCTCTTAATTATAGGCACAGTGTTCGTATCTGACAGACCTGTGGGAGCAATGTTTGTTAGCGCTATCTGAATGTTGCCACACAAATTACCAGTTTCCACATTACTATTCTACACATATATCTCACTCTGTTACTGTACACATTCTGGTCACAGCTTGACAACATGGGGGTGGAGATGGGACATACTTGGCTAATTACTCTCATAACATTTTGGGGCATTGCTAGAGTGACAGGTTTGTTCTTATAGATGTCTGACAATCAGTTGTATGCCTTGTTTGCTGCCTAAACATCTGGGATCATCCCACTGATTTGCCAGGGGGACAGGGTGACAGGCAGCAGCTATGGGCCAATTTATTGGACATTCTGGACATATCTGTACAGTTGTGGGGTATGATTCTGCATACAGCCTACTACCACTCCCAGGATTCAAACCATGGCTGTGTGTGCAAAAAATACAACAGTTCACATTGCAGTTGAGTATGCTATTTGGATTTTGTTGTCTTTCTTTTCAGTGTTTTCTGTCTAAGTCTCTCTGTTGTACTGTTTAGCCTCTTGGATTACAAAAGTCATATGCAGACATTCCTACACATTTTATTTATGGAGCCCAGTGTGGGTAACAGTGCTTACTACAACAGTACTATTAAGTGATTGCAACTCTACATTACCATATGATACCAGAGTGAACACATGCAGTCCAGCAGTTAGACCTTTATTGTCAGGCCATTATGCTTTTATTTACATACAAACAATAGGAGACTCTTTCTGCCCTACTCTCTGGTGTATGCAGTACATGCCTTAAACAATACAGGTTTTATATAGCAATTAACTTACTACTACTTTTAGATTTATTTCCTATGACAGTACATGCAAGAGTATTACTAACCTGCCTTGCCTTGCAACAGCTACAGTCTACAGTCATGGGATTCCTGGTTTGCAGCCCACTCACCTGCCACTGTGAAAGACATAAGAGGAATATTTAGCCATACCTATCCATAACGTACATGAGCTGGCAATTATTAAACAGGTAGTGAACTGATACTTACACAAGGTTGGGACATCCCCTGTCCTCCTAGCCTCTTGGATCCACTGACCCAAGAGATCTCCCTTTTTCTGATTCAGAACGGCATAGTGATGCCTGACCTGCTCACCAGTTTGGGGTATGCCAGTGGCATTGGTGAGGTCATGGGCGAGACGGTCCCAGACTCCCGCTTTGTATTGGGAACCCTGATACTGGCCCTGCAGCAGTCTCTGGTCATGGTCATTCACAAGGAGTTCTGCCATGACTCTGGACTCCTGGGTGCCCCAGTGCTGCACCTGAAAGTACACACCCTCTCCCATTCCAGACATAGTGCCGGAAGCTACAACCAGTTATGAGATGTATTCACACCTGTTGGGTTTAAATATGGATGGTTTCCTGCACTTTGCCATGGCTGGACAGTTTGAAAATGCTAAGCTGTGGGCAAACCTGCTTATCTAAGGTTGGCATATCTTACAGGGGTATACCAATGAGCAGACTGAGTTAGCTGGCCTACACATTGCTTACACATACTAAGCTGGGCTGTGCAATGCTTAGCATTGCTTAATATATAATTTGCATTATATTTGCATTTTGGCATTGATTTATTATTCATTACATGTTATATATGTGTTTGGTATCCATGATTCATGTGTACATACACTGTATGGGGTCCTTGTGTTTATTAGGGGATTTCAACACTTTATTACAATGACACCTCACATCTGGGCTTAATGCAGTACTCCAGTTCACATATTTATGTCCTGTAGTAGGTTATACAATATAAAACTGTATATAGATTCCTTTCACATGTTCAGTTTGTATTTCCTATAGTGAGGATCTGTTTGGTGATACCTCAGTTTTATGTACTGCTGTGATGGCTTACTGGTTAACTACTGAGACTATAGTGTACAGGGTCCTGGGTTCAAGACCTCCAAAGGCTGTTTATTTTTTTCTGGCCAGAACAGCGGCTGATGCATATAGAGTGATTAAGGCACTTTTAAGCAGGTTTGCATGAGTTTGTGTGAAGATAAGTAACACTAACCTCTGGTTAAATATGCTTACAGAGAGTTAGCTTCAATATTGCTTAACCTGTGTGCGCATTACTTACCCCCACGGAAACGGAATTAAACTCACTTACTACTGCTTAAATATGCTTACTTTTGCTTACTAGTGCTTACTCCCACTTACCACCATACTAATTTAGACAGTAATGTGTAATGGTTCTTGGGAAGGTGGTGGACTTGGAAACTGTATGGATTTATCATTCATTACACATTTTACCTTCCATTTGTATCCCTGATTCCTGTGTACATATACAGTATTGGGCACTTGTAGTTATCTGTGGACTTTACAACATTATGACAATGACACCTCACATCTACATTTAGTGCAGTACTCCAGTTCACAAATATATGTTATGTCATAGGTTATGCAACAAAATAAATTGATCATAAAGTGATTTGACATGGAAAATGGATTGTACTGGAGTGGTACTCGAATCGGAAATGGCTGCTCATAAAGCGAATGCTCTGCCCACTACACTATTGCTGTACCACTTCATTTGCATATATCTTGCTTTTTAATTAAATTAAATTAAATATTTTAAAGTCAATTTCTGTATTGTAAATAATCTTACAGGAAAAGGAGTCACTTACTGCAAAGTTGCTTAGCGTTTCCAGTTGTTCCTGCTGTTGTAGTAAGTCCTGGTTGTCTGTTGCCTCAAGTTGTAGGTTGAGGCTGCTTGATGAAACTTTTGACTCTCTTCCTCTGTAGAATTAAAGATATTCAGTTTCTCCCTGTTGGAATTATTTAGCCCCCTGCTTTGTTGTGTTCTATTAGTGCCTTTATTGTCCTGTTGTTGCATCCTCGTTTCTCTGTTGAAAACCGTCGTCCCCATGCCATTCATTTTGGTAGCTATCACTTCCTGGTCTGGTTGTGTTGTTTGTTGGCCCTCCTCTTAAATCCATTTGGTCAATCAATGACCGGGTTTGTGATGGTGCTGGTTTAGGATAGGCAGAACCCGTCTCATAGGCGTGTCTGTCCCTATTAAGCTTTTTTAGCTTAACATCCTTTAATTTGACTATGTGTTCAGCTAGGTTGATGAAAGACCTTTCATAATCAAATTTATATCTATGGAAATGCACACTCCCTTTTATCTGATTGTCCAGTGTTGTAGCTTCATCAGTCTTCCAACCCTCCTCGCCCTTATCAGCAGGACCTTGGTCAAAACTTGGACCATGATGAGAGGGGGGTAACATCACACAGAATGGAAACTGGATTATAACTCAAATAACATTAAATACCGAACTAGAGGAATGACATGGATTACAGGAACGACCTGCATCTAATGGCCCTTCTTCTGTAAGGCAAGAAGTACTCTCAGGGCTTATTGGGGCTCCGTCCTTAAAAACATGGCTGAGAGAGCTTTATTTATTCAAATGCCTACTGTTAGTACTGGATTGGAGCAACCGGCTAGGGGGGGAAACTGCCATCACGGACCTGTTGAAGCAGTTCGACCGGAGACTACTGAAATATAAAAAGTTGCAATTAGAAATTACATACTTCCATGAATACATGAGTGAGAATATTACAGCAAAGGGGTTTTGAGTGTGGCAGTTCCCTACAGGACTTGTGGAGGGATCTGAGTTTCATATGGATTTACTGAAACTATTTGATAGACATGGTCATGCGATACTTGAAGTTATGTGCAACAAACAGCAGATAAATTAATGGATGAAGCTACAGCACTGGACAATCAAATTAAAGGAAATGTGGATTTGCATAAATATAAATTTGATTATGAAAGGTCTTTCATCAACCTAGCTGAACACATAGTCAAATTAAAGAATGTTAAGCTAAAAAAGCTTAATAGGGACAGATATGCCTATGAGACGGGTTCCGTCTATCCAAAACTGGCACCATCACAAACAGGGTCATTGATTGGCCAAATGGATTTAAGAGGAGGGCCAACAAACAATACAACCAGACCAGGAAGAGATAGCTACCGAAACGAATGGCATGGGGATGACGGTTTTCAGCAGAGTGACTCCTGTTCCTGTAAGATTATTTACAATACAGAAATGGACTTTAAAGTATTTAAATTCTCTGATTTGGCTATTGACACAATGTTGGTTGACCTACTTGCTAAGGGGCAGACCTTTGTATCAACCTGCAGAGCTGATTTGTCTAACATAACACACTAATTGAGTTAAAAGTATTTGTAAGGAAATTGAATTTGGCAGTCCTATTGGGTTAAAATAATCAAGCGTTTACTATATTGCACATTGCCAGTACCTGCAATCCCCCATTACACCCTACTTTAGCACTGTATGAACAGATTTGTGAACTTTACATTATTAATTTCCTTAATAACAACAAGTATGTATATGGTGCATCAAGTAATATTACTAAAATCTTAAAGGAAGCACCAACCCTACTTGAACAAGCCCCTGTTAGGGTAATGCAACCAGATAAAGAAGGTGGGCTAGTGATTATGAACCACACTGACTATGCAATTACAATTATTAAGATTTTGGAGAGTAATGTGTATGCTGAAGTTTCAAGAAACAAACTTAATGCAGTGTATAGGTTAATATGACTGTTATTAAATGACATGTTTATAGAAGGAAGAATTGATTTAGATCAGTTTAATTACTTGAACATGCCAGCACCAAAAATCCCAGTACTTTTTGGAATCCCCAAAATACACAAGAATCTAGCTGACCCTCCTATGAGACCACTAGTGGATGCCAGGAATAGCATTACATATTCCTGTGCCAAATTTGTGGATCAAATTTAAAAGAAATATGTTAAACAAGAGGGACAAATATGTAAGGACTCTTGGAGCTTTTTATCTAATATTAATAAACTGGAGTTTAACAAGGATTTGAATTTCCTGACAGTTGGACATGAACTACTTGTATTCATCAATCCCCCACCAGGAGGGAATCGAATTGGTTAGTAACATATTATGAAGGAAGGGGGTATCAGTAGAAGAAATTGCACTCATAGAGGAAATTCTAGACATTATTTTATCATATAATTTCATTATGTTTAATGATAAATTCTACCTACAGAAAATAGGGGTAGCCATGGGCTCCTCTTGTGGAGCCAGCCTAGCAAACCTCATGATGGCTTACTGGGGGGAAGAGTATGTTAAGAAACCAGGGCAGATGCCCCATCAGATCCATTTCTATAGCCGCTTCCTGGATGACATTTTATGTTAATTGAAGGGGATGAAATCCAAGTGGACGAACTAGTAACATATTTTAATAACACTACACACTTCCTATCTTCCACTTTTAATTACGGGTGAAATAATATAGCATACCTGGATGTAAATTTAAGTAAAGAGTATACAAATGGATGCTATTCAGCAACCATTTATAGAAAAGCAATGTAATCAAATACACGTTTACATTTTAGTAGTTGCCATCCCCTTCACCAAAAGAGATCCATGGTGAAGTAACAACTAGTAAGAGCAGAGAGGATGGTAACAAATAAAGTTGAGTTTGTGAAAGAATGTAAAAAGTTAAAAGAAATGTTTTCCAGTAGAAGTTAACCTAAAAATCTGTTGAACCAACTACTGGAAGATATCCAGGAAAAGAGATTAAGGGGTGTTTATAAACCAATTTTGGATAGGAAAAACACATTGGAGAACACAGTGATAGAGATGAACATTGATTCAGGTATGAATAGATTTGGCCAGGGCAGTCTGATTACACCCTTCAGCATAGATGCCTATGAGAGTATGAAGATCATTAATAAGAACTGGGATGGAATCAGGAATGATCCAACCATGAGTGCCAGGATCCAAGACCCACCCAGTCTGTTTTTTAAACTAGGCCAAAATTTGAAAAATATTTTGGAATCTACAAATGTTACACCTAAGTATGGGAACAGGCATGACATGTTTAAATGTAACGTGTAATTATTGTCCACATATATTAACTGGATCATCCTTCAACATTAGGAACAGGGAATACAGGATCACACATAATCTTAACTGTCAGACCAAAGTTGTAGTCTATGTAGCCTAATGCCAGCAATGCCCAGCATTCTACATAGGAAAGACTGACAGGAAGTTTAAAGAAAGTGTTTATGAACACCTGTACCACATAAAGAAGGGGAGCCTGGAAAATGCTTTGAGCAGACATAGACAAGAAAAATATAGACCACCACTTTAAGTTTAAGGCAATAGTCAGTGTTATCCCAGATGTGAGAGGGGGCCCAGAATCACTCTATCTGGAAAAATTAGAATTGATGTGGCAGCTCAGGACTAAAGCTTGTTTATGCTGGGTTGAATGAAATCTACTCAATTACTTATATATTAAAATTAAAAAACCTTTAGAGATAACGGATGTGAGTAAGTAGATAGGACAAGCTTTAACTGACTGAATATGTATATATTAGGGCTGTCAAAAATTAAGTTGATTCCCTTTGGATAGGACAATTTTAGCAATTTTACTACACAAGATTTTTTAAGAGGGAAGAATATTGATAACACCTTTTACTGTGACCTGATATGTATGAAATGAACATTTATACTGTAATATATTGTAATTTATTGATATATATATATATATATATATATATATATATATATATATATATATATGTATATATATATATATATATATATATATACGTATATATATACGTATATATATATATATATATATATATATATATATATATATATAGATATAGTTCCCCTTCACAAGATCGAATGGATGGAAGCTCGAAATTCATAATCTCGAGACCAGAATCTCGAACTTCCATTCACTTGAAATTGTGAATGGGAGCCTTAGGTTTAAAAAAATAAAAAGTTAACTTACCTTATTGCAGGAGGCCAGGTCCCCCTGTACCCTAGCAGTTTAAATGTGAATGTTCTGTGACCGCACTATAGTACAGGAATGGAAAATCTTCCGTTTTGCGCTTACGCGTACAGCACGGAATGGGAGATTTCCCTTTCCTTCATTATAGTGCGATCTCAGAGTAGGTATATTTAAGTAGAGGGGGTGTGGGGGGGTGCAGGGCTGTGAAAACATTTGAAAGGTGTTAATTCTTTTTTTGTCCCTTTCATATGTTCGAGTTTCTCTAAATTCAAGATTCTGGTTTCAAGTTTATGACTTTCAAGTTTAGAGAAATTTGATCATATGAAGGGGAACCATATATATATATATATATATATATATATATATATATATATATATATATATATATATATATTTTTTTTTTTTTAGCCTAATGTTATCAAATGTTTTTAGGTTTTTAAAGCTGTTTTAACCTATTTAAAAACACACAGTATAGAAGTATTTAATATTAAAATAAGAATCTATTGATATTTAATTTTTTATTTATTTAAATATACATACATATATTTTTTACTAATATTTTTGCTATTTTAGTGCTTCACCATCTGTAAAAATAATTGATGTGGGTTTAACTTAGAGTTAACCCAGAGAGTAGGTTTCCATTTATTAGTAATGAGTAAGGGACAGCGCCCTTTTCATTGGCTGGTAGAGCCTTGACTAGGAAGGGAATGTATTTAAATGCTTAAACATGGAATGAACAATAAACATGGATGAATTATTTTGCCTGAAGAAGTCTCACCACTGGTGGGACAAAAAGCACTTTGTTTTATTGTGTTTATTGTTTTATCACATTTTATAGTATTCAGTCAAATTAAAGGATGTAGCTTTTCAATTTTGGAGTGTATCTCACATTCTTCTGGAATGGGTGGAGGGGATGTTATTTATATGTGCTTTGAAGTTTTCAGTGTTGTGATGCAAAGTTTCAGTGTTCTGACTTTTCAGTGTTGTGAGTTTTCAGTATTTTGGGTTTTCAATGTTATGGTTTCAGTGTTTTAAGATTAGATGTTATGGGAATTAGATGCTTTGAAGTAGAACCCAAAAATCACATGTGAAATCTCTGACTATATTTAATAAAGCTAAGGAAAATATAAAATTAGTTACATACATGAAGTCAAACAGAGCAATGGTATTAGAAAAGGGAACAAAAAGACCTGGGGAATTATAAATCCATAACATTATTACATTTGGGGAAAAAACACTTGCAAAAGTATTAGCAACTAGACTGAATATTCTTTTAGCCACATTGATACAATGTGGACATGGCAGATTAATGAAAACAGAATACAAGATATATATTTAGTTAGCAAGCCTTTATAATGAAAAGGGGAAACAAAGGACAAAAGGGTAAGAACTGTGCTTTTCAAGATGAAAACATTTGCTTCAGTAGAATGGGAATTTCAGCCTAACACATTATAAAATTGAAACTGGAAACAAGTTTGAAATTTACATCAAGTAAATGTATGTAGACCTCAAATAGATATCTTTGAGAAAAGTGACACCTCAATGAAAACAATGTTTGTGAATGACAAGCCAAGGTTTCCTACTGTCTCCTGCACTGTTTATTTTAGTAAGAGAAGAACTACTGGGCGACAAAATGAAATACAGAAAGTATACCATGAAGATAAAGGAAAGCATGTTTTAAGACTATTTGCTGATGGTTGTATTTTAGAAGACAACTAAATAAATGAAATGGTGCTAAGAGTGCTAAAAGTACACAATGAGTTTGAAAATAATTTAGTCTTATTTTTAATGTACAGATGCAGTGATGGTAAGGACGGCAGAAAAAAAAACAGTCTGGTAATTGTGTTAAAATGAACAATGCATTAGATCCATTACTCATTTTTTATCCCCATTCAGTTGACTGACTCGGTGTCTTACGTACTCGCAGACAAGTGGCCCATTCATTCCCAGTCTATAAAGAGGGATACTGGGCCAACTGAGGGCTTCGATGGATTCCCTTGATCCATCCTTGACTGGGGCAAGAGTCCTTATGATTTTATCACCCTGGCTTAGTGAACTTACAAGTAGAATTCTGATCAGAGTGAAGAATGGTCCCATTCCTTCCCCAATTTCAGGTCAAGAGCCATGTGGCCCTGTCATTTTCCATGTGGAGTTTTGCAGCCAGAACCTTCAATTATGGATGACAGGGAGGAAACCAGAAAGCTAGTCATGCAACCCTTCCCTGGTGTACAAGACCTCCATGAAAGTGCCTTTGAGCTCCAAAAAATCTGCCTGTCACCATGTCACCTTGAAAGTATGCATGCTACTGATCCTGACTTCTCAGGTGGGTGCATCTTGCACTGTTCTGGTAGTGTGTGCTCAGTAAGTTCAAACTCAGTGGATGCAACAACTAGTGCTTCCTCTTCTTGTTACCCAAGAGCTGATCTACAATGTCCTCCTCCTCCATGATAGGCAAGCTGATAGCACACTCTCACTTTCCCCATCCCATACCTTTAGACCCCTTAATCTTAAATCTAATTATGGGGAAACATCTGAGGGATGCCTCTGAAAAATTATAAAAAGAGCAGTAGGCAAGGTATAGAATGCAATCCTGAAGCAAAACTTTATCCTTAGCATATTAACTGGAAGAATACATTTTTTAAAATAATGATATCCACTGTAGTCATGCGTATGTGATTAGTTACATATTAATTCCTCAAAACTATCAATGAATACTAAACATCGTAAAATAAATGAAGAAATATATAAAAGGTACACGATTCACAAATTGTACAAAAAATGTGATAGCTTTAAGACAAGAAGGTACATGTGATATGCACCATTTCATATCTTACATCCCAGCTTTAAACACAACACAGTGGACAAGAGCTAATAACAAATGGAAGGATTTCAGAATGTATATGCAACAAAATCAATAATAATGAAGGAGCTAGAGAAGTGAAAGGCATCTTAATAGAATGGATGGATGACTGGAAATCAGCAGCAGTTAGGATTATATGAAATGGGATAATAAAATGAGAGGTAAGAGTAGAACTGTACCATAGGAAAATGGCGTAAAATGGTAACGGGAAAAGGATAACTATTTTTATTCTTTCTCCTGACTCCATGCAGCTTCTGCATGTACCCCTGGTCCCTGTTTGTATCTAGCCCCAGGTCCCATCACTACTCCTTGCTAAGTATTCCAGTATCTGACCCTTGACTGGGCAGGCCTCCACCTCTTTGAGAAGAAGAGCTCTTAGTGACTCTTGACTAGGTACAGGTAATAAATTAGTGTAATGGAAGCTGTGATTGAAGACAAAGGAGAACTTATTCTTACAGCATCGACCATGTTCCTTAACTAATTGGATGACCAGTGAAATAGCCTCTGGCCATCATTGCCATCCACCTCTGTTAACCTGGGATGTCATGAAAGACTCCTGTTTTCCATAAGAAGTCTCCCATGTATTAGATTTTCATAGACCTTCCACAGGAAGGGGGAGCTGTCTGCTTCATCTTATCCTCCCAGATTACCCTAACAGCAATGTGAGTCATTCGCAAACTCAGGTCATTGTTGACCCTGATTGAAATTCTGCCTGTTCACCATTAGGTGCTAGGAGGATAATTTATGCAGATTTAATAGAGATAAGGAATAATGGGGTAAGGAATGGAAAACCATGAGAAATTAATACAAATCTAAACTTAACAGAACAAAGGTAGGAAATGTATGAAACTGTCAAGGAATAAATTGTGCCTTACTGTTAAAACTATATGAAGAGAAAAGGAAAGAGGATAAATCTTATAGGAGTTCAATTAGGAGCCTAGGCAGTGAAGGTCCTTGACAGGAGAGTGTAGTGTGGAATTAAGTGGCTGAATCTAGCTGACCCATCCTGGGGGGAGGCTGTCTGCCCACTGCATTACTAACCTCACTGGGAGGTTTGAGGTGTTATGGGTGGTTGTTATGGGGTTAGTGATGTGCACTATAGGAACAAGGAGGTGATCCAAGAGCAAGTAGGTGTCCACCTTTAAGCAGTCCTCTCGAACAGCAGCACTTAGTATGGTCACCACCTGCCAGGTCAGTAGGAAGAATAGTTAGATAGTCACTGTCATAGTTTCAACTTGATTACCAAACAGATTGAATTTGAATCCCACAACCATCAGACACTGTAATTCAGTAGTCTTGTGGTGACTTTTCAATAACCCTCCCACTATGTACCTGTTTATGTTTTGGACAAGGGCTATGGTGTCTGGATATGCTCCAGTGCTCACAAATTTCTAATGTAAACAACAGAGATGGTCTCTTGATTAATAGCACTGCTACCCAACAGGTTAAAGTAATAAAACTGCAAACAAATTTGATTCAGTACCTAGTTCACCAGATGAAACCTGGCCGCAAGTGCATACATGAAATATTTACTGTTCCCTGGCTATGGACTTCCAATATGCACATCCAGATTTGGACTACACACTGACAACTTACTATGCTAATACTATGGCCTAGAACCCAGACCCTTTTCTCATCACTTTATTATTCTCTTGTGAGCGCGTGCACACACACACACACACACACACACACACACACACACACACACACACACACACACACACACACACACACACACACACACACAAAATGCCCAGAGAAGTCTGTAAAAATTGATCTGTTCCCCATAGCTTTCATCTTAGAAATGTAATTCTGCCACCACTCTAGATTGGGTTAAGGACCCACCAGCTACCATATTAGTCTTGATCAATAGCCAATATAATTATAAAAATACTCCACCAGTAATTTCCAAAGCCGTCTGTGTGTGGGGTGGCGATGGATGGAGCAGTTTGACAGCTTGTACTGTTAAACAGTTTCCTGTTCTCAAGTAATAAATAATACCTGAATAAATACCAACCACAAGATCTTAAGTGAAGGAGTAAAACTTTTGCTTTAATAAATAAAAAACACGGTAGAAAAATACATCTGTACAGAGAAATAACCACATAGATAGAATGCTTAAAATAAGAACCTTGATTCTAGTTCAGTAATCTAACTTAATCTATCCCTTGAATACCCAACTATTTATTGATTTAAGTTGTTATTTGTAAATCAGTAACTTATACAGATGTCTTGACCACAAGGTCTAAAGAAAGGAATGACTACTCCAGTTGATTCAGCTCAAAATACATTAGCCTATTATTTCTTTCCCACATGAAACAGTGGTAATTGACTGTTATTCTCACATACAGGAAATATCTGCAGAAAGGTCACCTGGAAGTAAACGTAAGCTTTCACATATTGCTATGAAATGTATATGCCTCCTTTAACTACACTGGGATCAGAGTTTCCTGCTTGGCGATGCTTTTACAGCTTCATCTGCCATTGCATGCAAATAATACATTCTCTCTTGAGTCAGAAATATCTCTGTATTTCATAACACAATTGCTGCATTTTGCAAGCAGAATAGAGTAACATAGCTTTGTTTGTATCACATAAGAGAACAAACACTGTTCTCCTATCACTCTTAGAAAAGCAATTTTACAGTGCAGTTTCTTGAAAAGAATTTGCAAAGCTTAAATATAGCCTCCACATGTGTTGCTGTCTGAATTGGCAAAAAATTCCCATTAGAATGATGGCTTATCTGCATGCCTAACTCTTTATTTGCTCCCTCTCCATGCAGCTGACCATTTGCTGCAAAGCTCCTCTCCTCACTCACTGGGTCTACTTGTCCCACCTTAGCCTCCCATGTTCAACTTGACCCACATCTGTGGCCAGTTTGAAAATCAAGGATGCTGGTGCACTGTTGTATTACTGCTGTGGAGTATGCTTTAACCCTTTTCCACCTTTTGGCAGCCTTCAGTGTTCTATAATCATTGCTTACAGGAGATGCATGTATGCATCCAAACATGCACAGCCTCCTGACCAAATAGGATACTACTTGCAGTGCAGAGACTGCCTGGTTCTTAATGTTACCACTGCAGTGAACCTAGACAACCTTCCTCCCATAAGAATGGGCAAACTGTCATTGGCCACTCACACCCTTTCTCCAAATATTTGGTGTCTCCAATGTCCATGATATTCATCAAACACAGGGCTTTATCCCTCTATACCTCTGGGCTAGTTCTCCTTCACCAATTCTTAAATGAGTGAAAAAAGAATGGCAAATTAGGTTCTTGCCCAGCCCATGTAACAAATGAACAATAGCGCTCTTACCAGAGTCTGGCTCTCAACTTACAGGTAGAAATTAGGTTAACAGATTGGAGACAGCTAGGTTATGAGGATATTTGATTTTAGGGCACCAAAGAAAAGAGTACAGAATATGACAGAAACTAACAAGAATGTTAATGTATAAAATGTAAATAGTTGTCTTTTCTTTATATTAGTGTATTCCTTTTATGAAGACATTAATTTGAATTGCAGGAGTGCAGTTTCACTGATGGAAGTGCTGTTTCACCTCTCTCGTAATACTGTACAATTTTCTTAATATATCCTTTATGATATATGGCAAGTTAAAAGTAAAGTAATCTTTTTGTTGTTGTTGCAAATTAGCTAAAAGGATTGCAGAAGTAATGTATTCAGAAAGTGACATCAAAGAGGAGTTATAGCTATGTACAGAGTATGGTAAAATGCTCTTCAAATTCACTAAAGAGTTGTGGATTAAAATGATTTGCATGTACACTGGGCAATAGACAAGGAACTTTAAATGGGATTCTTGAATCAAGGAAACAGCCTAAACGTAGTTCTGATGATATGCATCTAAACATTGAAATTGGACAAGGTAGTAAAAAGTAGGAAAATACAGACGAGTGTAAACTAAAACATGAGTTATAGGTATTTATAGACCACATTGAAATCTGTGATAGTGCTATGCTTCACTTTTTGAGATATTAGAAACATTTAAGTACACAAAAAGTTATTTTGAAATAAATAAAGCAATAAGAAATGCAAAGAAGTTTGCAATGACTCTTCAGATAATGCATATTGCAGAACAATGGGAAGGACAACTATAATAATAGAAAGGACATTGATGAAAAAATGAAAATATATAATATGGAAAAATTTGAGTATATGAATATTTAATAGAAATTATGTTAGGGAAATTCTTAAAACCCAGAGGAAAAATATAGCTGTGTGTTACTTAAAATAGAAAAAAATGTGTACCTTGAGTCTATAAAAGCTATTCATGAAATAGGATGCAACAACATTATGCATGCAAATGGGGATACACTACAGATAAAGAGCTGTGATCTAGTTGTTACTAGCACTTTAGAAATATACCTTTGTAATTTATATTGGCCAGACAGTACAATCAAATAATTATAAAAGCAAACTATGCTTTTCTTATCAAGGAAAACAAAAATAACAGAGCATAGTAATGACTGTTTAATGGTAGCCGCGGCAGTGCAGCGGTAGCGTTGTCGCCTCACAGCAAGAGGTTCTCCCATTTGATTCTCAGCTGGAGTGCATTCTGTGTGGAGTCTGCATGTCCTCCCCATGGTCGAGTGGCGTTCGAAAGACATGCGTGAATGGGCGTGCCTTCATTGAAGGTTGGGCATCGGGCTGGCACCTCTGCACCATAAAACTCTACTGCCAATCATTAGTGGACCGGAGTCCAGCTGTGGCAACCCCTAACCAGGAAAAGCCGAAAGAAGAAGATGTAATGACTGATTAATACAAGAAAATTAACAGATATATATACTATGAGACTAAAGTATTCCTGCCATCCCTTCTTATGGCAGTACTTCCCCATGTGTTAGCCCAGTAGTAGTGTGCATGCCAAGTCCATATCAATTATTGCCCCAAAAATTACTGTATCACTGATAAAACATCAAAACACCATCCCCTGGCAAATGCAATATGTCTGTCTTAGAGAGAGAAGTCCAGCTTCCTTCAAGTTACCAGCCAAAGATCCCATCAAACAGATTGCTTTTCACAAATCATCTACCCCAAAATTACTATATTAGTGATAAAATGCCAAAACACCACCCCTAGTCAGACATGTATATATTCAGTTTCAGAGAAATACAGAATGTTCTTTTCTCAGGGGAAAGATGCAATCTTGCTGGCTAAGCATAAGATGTACAGGAACAATGTTTCAGGGAAAGCTACAGAATGTTCTTTCTAAAGGGAATATGTACATAGCACTGGAATGCTAGATGAAGAGGCACAGGCAGGACAAGGCTTGGAAACCAAAACAACCAAGGCTAATGAGGCGTGAAAAACATTACAGGGTTTGGGTATTATTAGGAAATACTTGAGATACAGGTAGTTCAGACTGACATACAGAAAAGATTAAATATCCAGTATTCCTGAAAGGAGTTAGCAGACACCTGAGCCTGAGTACAAAAGACAGGTCAAATAAAGACTGTTTCGGTTTATATTATTCAGGAGAATCAGAATACACATGAACAAAGTTTGGATATTTTACTAACCAGCATTCCAGCATTTTTACAGACTGTTATTGTTTATCAGCACTGTTAATAAAGACAGTATTCAGATATTGTGAACATCTAAAAAAAAAGCCTTATTAACCAAACTACAGTGTTTGCAGAATTCATTTTGAAAAGTACAAAAGACTTGCCCCATAAAGGAGGGACTGGCACCTGTTCAGCACATGTGTGGGTAATTAACAGATAAAGATTTACATTCCAGTCTCATTTCAGTTGTTTCCGGGTAAATCCAGTATACTACAGTTTTATCAATTATTTCACAATCTGACCACAAAGTCCTCTAAAATACATCCTTCTGCCCTCATAAACTCACAAACACTGCCCCACGGACACCCTCTTTTCAACACACATCTAAGTACCCCCTCTATTCTAACTCACATCTGACTCTTCCCATTATAACCCCAATAATTCAGCACACTTTACCCTTCAACCTATTCCTGCTGGCCTAATAAAAAATGTTACTTAAACTCAAACCTTGCTTTATTTCTGCAGATAACCTGCCCCCAGAATACCTAAAAGTGGCTTCTGGGACCATAGCTTATCCAATCACCATTGTCATTAACAGACCCATAATTGAGTGTAATCTCTTAAGGTTATAGAAAAAGTACCATATTATCCCTTTGCATAAAGATGGCAAGTCCACTGAAATGTCAAACTTTCATCCCATAGCCATTTTCTCCCCCTCTCAAAAATGCTAGAAAAATGCATGTATAAACAACATATGAACCATCTCTTACAGAATAAACTATTACACCCAGCATGGCTTTCGACTGGTCCATAGTGCAACCACTGCCCTATTATCCTTAATGAACAATATCAATAAAGCTATAGACTCTGGAAAAATTGCCTCCCCAGTATTTCTAGTCCTGTCAAAAGCTTTTGACATGGTCTCTAATTCTAAACTCCTATCATCTCCCTCAGTTTAATGGTTCTCCAGTTACCAAACAAATAAATAGGAAACTGTTAAATGGGCAAGGCTCCTTCTCTCCATACCTTCACACTACCACAGATGTACCACAGGGATCCAGCCTTGGTCCTAGTCTCTGTAATACATTCATCAATAATCTGCATACTGCCCCCTGTCAGGGCTCCTTAATTCAATATGCAGGTGATTCTACAATTATCTTCGCTTTAATTAGCCTGGCACACCTACAGCATCTCTGACAACAAGGTTTTATTTCCTACAAATCCTGGCTCACAAACTCTCAACTCTTAATCAATCCCTAAAATGCTAAGTTACTCATCTTTACTCCAGAATGTGCAAACCCTAGATAAAACTATTAATCCAAGTAAGACAGCAAAGAGGTAACCAAGGTATATACCCTGGTTACCTCTTTGCTGTCTTACTTGGATTAACATTTTTCATATTATTTACAAGCCAAGTGGTATTTGCTTCGTTGGGAACGCATTTATATTTGTTTATTGCTAGATAAAACTATATTCAAGATCTGTTCCACAAAAACACTGATATAGAAGTAGTTCCTCACACTAAACTCTTAGGAGTTGCAATAGATGACAACCTTAAGTTTGACTTAAATATCCAAAGTATTATAAAAATTGAAAAAAAAAACAGCAGAAACCTGGTATGCTATACAGGAACAAATACTTCCACAATGCATCCACCAAAACTACTATGACCAAAACCAACCTCTTACACTCCCTACTCTGTGGGGCCACAATCCTAACAAATTTGCAGTCCTGACTAAAATCAAAACTTTAAACCTGCTATAATAAAATCACCAAGATTGTTACTAGTGTAACCTCTTTCAACCATCACTGTACAGCACTAAATTTCCAACAGTGGCTTGAACTGCCCACTACATCTACCTTCTTATTATAACTGTCCATAACATCATTAAAAAACCTGCAGCCTGTCCAGCACTCAATTCCCTAATCAATATGTATTTTTCAAAAAGGTCTCTCAGATCAGAGGATATTCATCTCCTCTTAGTACATAAATCTACCAAATTCTGTGGTCAAAGCTTATACTCCTACTCCGTAGCAAAAGACTGCAATTCCTTATCTCTTACAGTTAGAACTAACTCCTTTAAATGTTCATTAAATGAAAACTTATCCAGATCTTGAATCTGCTGTTACTCTAATCCAGGTTGAACACTTACGTATATTTCATTCCTCTCTCCACCTTTATTCTCAATTGGTTCCATCTGTCCCCTATCCTCTCCCTTCTTTTCATGTTTTCCTAATTCAGCCTTAGTGTACTTGATTTTTCTTAGTACCTACTCTGTCATCCTTTTCTACCTCTCCTAAAGTTTCGTCTTGTATTCATTCCCAAAGCACCTGCTCTGTCTTGCATACTATTTTCCCTATTAACATGCAAATCTAGCGGTTTATATAAAGCATTTTAAGTATGGTAATACTTTAGTCCTAATGACTGTGCGATATGCTTCTATATTTTATTGTACATTCTTACGCTTGTTGATTAGGTATTTGGTTTTACTTTAGTTTGTGTTATAACTATAAAATCTAACAAATGTGTATTCTGTTTGCTGCTTATAACAATGTAATTATGGATTTTTTTCTCCCTGGGCCTATGCTGAAAATGGTCACATCAGGCCCAGTTGATTTTCTCGGTAAACAAATGTCAATAAATAAATAATAAGTAATGAACCATATTTGTTTGCTATGGCACGGTTATTTAATTCAAACAGTCACACAGACAAATTTGCTTATTTGAAGATTTATGGCAAAATTATTAAACACAACAACAACAGACATTTTTGTCAATTTCCTAACTTCCCTTCCCCTTCATCCTAACACACCAGCATTTCTTAAACTGAATTATGGGCTTAATTCAAGTATCCCCCCCCCCCTTTCGTGGTGATTTCTCTGAGACGTAGTACAGGATTTTCAAAACATCCAGAATAAATACTTCAACTGAATCTTTCTTCTCAGACAGCAAAGTGCAGACGATATCCTTTTACCTAAATTCAACAAAGCTCACTACTCCTAGTTGTTCATTATTTCTTTAATCTTTTATTCATTCATTCATCCTACTAATCAGCTTTATCCAGTTTATGGTTGCAAGGTAGCCTGAGAGCATCCAGGCACTGAGTGGAAAATATCTAATCTTGGGAAGGATGGTTTTGTGCAGTACATTTTTATACATATTTTAAACAGTTTCATTACATCATGGTAGATTGCTGTAACCTAAGGAGTAGTTTCAAATTTGTGGCTGAGTTCCAATTGTGAAATCAGTCTGCTCTCTGCAAAGTAATCAACAGCATTCTTGTTTCTTTACAAATAAAGTAACATCACCACCTTTAGGACTTTCACTAAAAATCTCAAGTAGTCTAAATAAGAACTGATGATCACTGCTTGTTTCATGAACATGGTTAACCAGTGCATTATGCGGTATTCTTTGTCTAATATTTGAGTGGTGTTAGGTTACTCCTTCCTTCAAATGTGTGATATTTTTCACACAATTACAAGCATTACAAACACAGCATGAAGTTAAATTATATAATTTGTTACACATTTAGCATTCTTCTTAAAGCAATAGATTTTTTTGGCTATGGGACACTTCAACTACATTTACAAAATGAACAATTACAACAATTTTGGGTGCCCAAATTAATTGTGTTTGTCTAGAACTTATGCTTGGGCAATTCTTATAACAAAGCTGCTTTTTAAGATTGTTTACCCTTTTAACAGCAAGAACTTATTCACAAACAGTATGCTTAGTGTTGACTTTATTACCTGTCTTAATGGGCCAGTTTCTTTTAATTAAATCCTCAACTTGTCTACTGTGGTGGTGGTGCTGCGGTAGCGTTGTCGCCTCACAGTAAGATGTTGTCATGTTCGATTCTCAGCTAAATCATCTTCTGTGTGGAGACATGTGTGAATGGGCGTACCTTTGTTGAAGGTTGTACGTCAGGGCTGGTAACTCGGTACGTAAAAATCTACTGCCAATCATTAGCGGACCGGAGTTCCACTGTGGCGACCCCTAACCGGGAAAAGGCCGAAAGATACAACATCCTCAACTTGTCTAAAGCATTTATTATATGTAGCTACATAATGTAGCATTCCTATTTAATAGTCATGTTTAAAAATAATAGTTGAATCAGAAAAGTTCATCTTAAATTTTTACTATCCCTATGTATTCTAAAACAGATTCCAACAGTTGCAGTGTGGGGTTCTATAACAAAAAGATACCATCCACAAATCTTTTACAAAATAAGGATTCTTGAAAAGGTGATTTTTGTTCATTGAAAATATATGTAATGCTGACATATGTATTAGTGACAGGAGTACTCAGTGTTGCACTCACAATCTGACGATAAAGCATGACTAAAATAAAGATATTATAATAGAAAACTAAGTATTGTTGATACTGTATAAACCCTGAGATCTGAAAAGCCATTTGTTAGACATAAAAAATGTTTGGAAAGACAGTGAACAGAAGGTCAGTATCAACAGTTACAAACAATATGTTTCCATCCTTATGTTGCATGCACCATTCATATAGTGGACAAGAAATTATTAGTGTCTTTAATATAACTCAACTCTTAACACATTTCAATAATGGACACAGCAGATATTCACTGTAGCAATAGATGGGTTCAGTTACCCATTCTGTGCCAGAAATAATTGATCTGATTGGTGGATACATATTGGCTGGGGTTTCAGAAATATTGTGAGACAGGCAGCCATACACAGGGCATTTTTGATTTAGAAACATAGCTACCACTGTTGAGGAATGCTGAGCAGAAGTACTGGTCATGGTATATGCCAATGGTCATATATTGAGATGATAGGTAGGTAGATAGATGGATAGATAGATAGATAGATAGATAGATAGATAGATAGATAGATAGATAGATAGATAGATAAATAGATAGATGTTATATAGATATTTATAGATACAGATATACAGTAGATATGGATATAGATATAGATATATCATATAACTGACTTGTGTGCAGTTAAAAGCATTCTCTAGAGTCTCCTTGCTCCTTTTTCTGTTTAAAAACTTCATTTAGTGTCTCACTGCTGTTCTTCTGCTGTGAAAAGCATTTCTGTGGTGTTTTCTGCCTAAAATAGTGTAGCTAGTACCTGTAGTATAGTTTCCCATCCTCCCTCCCTATTGTCTTGTTCTTAAACTCGGTGGTTTTGCAAGTTGCCCGCCCCTACTGTAAATTTGATAGGGGACACTCCTCCCAGTCCAGTCTCATTAACTTTTTCTACCTAATACAGAGAGAACATTTGGAAAAGCCAACTCTCTTAGTTTCTTAACCTTGAATTATCTTCTGTTCCTCCTTTCTCCCTTTCCACTTTACTAAAAAAAAAAACACTTTATTCAGCTGCTTTTACAGTATTTGTGTTTCCTCCTACTACTCTATTACTTCAGCTTGCTTTTTCTGCTACTTGTTCTCTAAAGTGTACATCTTTTCTGCTGCATTTATTACTGCTTCCTTTTAGCCTGTTTAAATTCTGTTATTCTAAGCCTCTTAGTTTTGGTTTAAGCACTTAGGCTTTAGGCCTACCCCTTAGCTCTCCCTGGCCTGTCTCCCTCAGATTCTGAAAAATATGGATGGACAATTTCCTACAGTTTCTCCTGCCAGTCTGGTTGATATGGGCATCCTGAGACACTGTAGCAACTGCCTCATGTACACTGAGAACCATCTACTACTACCATCTAGGGACACAATTTGTGAGAGATACGATTACGTTAAGAACCTAGAGTCTATGCTCTCTCCCTCACAAACCAGTATATTTGGCATCTGAGAAGGCTGTCAATACAATCTCTATACTTCAAACACCACCAATAACTACACAACACACACACACACACACACACACACACACACACACACACACACACACACACACACACACACACACACACACACACACACACACACACACACACACACACACACACACACACACACACACACATCTAGAGGTTCTCAACAAAAACAAACCCAAGCAAAGGAGACCTCAGAGGCAAAAACCCATGTGAAATCCACAACCCTCCACACCACATACCATACACACTCCACATACCTGTATCTCACAACCACTAAGGCCTAACAATAAACCAAACATATTAGTCATAGGAGGCTCCATTGTGGGATGCACAGATGTGCTCTCACCAGGCTGAATAAGGCAAAAGTTACCTTAGTTGTTTGTCAGGTGCCAGAATCTACTATATCACACATGCACGCAAGTCTCTTAACAGGTACTGTTATGACTCTGTCATAGTCCATGTTGGCGTGAATGTCTTGGACTATATGAAGAGAGACATGACTGAGCTCGCTGAATGTGTGTCCAAGGCAGGTATGTCCCTAGACTTAAGCAGCATTCTACCATCACCCAAAATGATGCCTCAATACAAACAGAAAATTATTGACTTTAACAATTGGCTTAGTTTCTGGTGTCATTTCAGGGAGGTCCAATACCTGACAGCCTGGGAAGATATGATCAACAGACCATGATGCTTTGCTAGAGATGGCCTGCATCTGTCTCACTTGTGCTTCAGGCTTCTGGCAAAAACCCTTGCCTCCACCATAGTGCCTTTATAGGAAAAGTCATGAGGTCGATGCTACCAACATAAAAATTTCAACCAAATGCAAATTAAAGGTTATGCTGTTGAATGCTAGGAGTCTAAACATGAAACTGCACTCACTGCAAAAATTTTTAACCCTGGAAGATGCTGACATTTGTGCAGTCACAGAGACCTGGTTCAAAGCTGCGGAGAGCACTCCAGCCTTTACAGGTTACTCATCCTATCATATATTCAGACCCAAACTGTGGGCAGCAAAGCCAAAGGAGGTGAAGTTTCAATATATATTAAAGACACACACACCTCCAGACTGATCAAACAGTATGACTCACAGGAGACACTCCAGGTACAGTTAAACATTGACAAGACTTCTATTCAAATCATAGGCCCACAAATTTGATTCAAGATGCCTATTCCACCTATCTGGACCATTTCGAATCTATGAAGATTCATTGCTTTACCCTGATCCTAGGCGACTTTAACTACCCAGCCATAGATTAGAAAAAATACTCATGCCAGAACACAAATGCCCAGAGATTCCTCGATTTTCTCAAAGCAAATGCCTTGGAACAGCTAGTCAATACCCCCACAAGAGGTGATAATATTTTGGACTTGGTATTAACCAAAATGAGTAACCATTGCAGCACCTTTACAGTATCATCCTCCCGGTAAGAGCTAATTACAGCCTCCTGAGGGATGGTATGAACAGCTTCACAGCCCCCTCCACCTTTGTAGCAACTGGCACCAATGTCTTAATCTACACCAAAGTACTATATGAGCATTTATATAGATGCATGGAATCAGGAATACCTGACAGAACAAAATCATCCTCCGCAAGGAAGAATAAACCTGTTTGGTGGACATCTGCAATAAATAAACTGTATAACAAAAGGAAAAAATTGCTGTCCAGGACCAAGAAGGAGCAGGTGCCCCATTGGAAGCAATCTCTCCTTAGCCTGAACAAGCAAATAAGAGCACTAGTGAAATCCTCTAAAGCCAGCTTTGAGTCCAAATTGGCCACATCTACTAGAGACAATTATAAGGCCTTCTTCACATATGTCCACAGTCTCAAAAGAAGTGCCCACATCCCATCAGAACTGACGGTCAAGGAAACCACATACACAAATGCTGTAGATATAGCCAACCTACTGGCTGACAGATTCAATGAAAACTTCACCCCTCTGTCCCCCCATCAGTAAATCATGACATCCCCAGTACTTTCTCCACCCTCTCCTTATCTCTAGGGAACAAGTCATTACTGCCCTCTCAAAGGCAAAAAATACAGCCTCCATGGGACCAAATAACATCCCAGGCTGCATCCTACATAAAATCAGGCATGAACTTGCAGCATAGTTAGGTTTTGTCCCAGCCGAGTGTAGGACAGCCACTGTCATCCCTTTACACAAAGGTTGAGCATCCACCGATCTGGGAAATTATAGACCCATCAGCCTAACTAGCCTGATCTGCAAGGCCATGGAATGGATTATCATGGACCTTATTAACAGGGACATTGGCAACCTCCAAACACTCAACCCCACACAGTTTGGCTTTCTCAAGGGGAGGTCACGTCTGCTAAATCTGGTAGACTTCTTTGAGACAGTCACCAAACCCATGGATGAGGGGAAGACAGTGCACACCACCTACCTTGACCTGGTCAAAGCCTTCAACACTATTCCCCACTTGGGCATAATAGATAACTCTCTCAACTAGCCATCAATCCATATGTTACCAGATGGTAGTAAACTGGCTCACTGATATAACCCACTAATCAAAATAGGGGAAGCCACCTCAAGCAGTAGACCTGTAATGAGTGGCATACCCCAAGGATCGGTCTTGGGGCCTATGTTATTTGGGATATACTTCTCTGAGGTGCAGGCCAAAACCAGTGGGCTATGGCTGACCAGGTTTGCAGATGACTGCAAGCTGGGTGTGGTCATCAATTCCCCAAGTGATGTGGACGTCCTCCAAGATGGCATCACCCAAACAAATGACTGGTACCAGAAACAGGGCATCAAGCTGAATGCAAAAAAATGCATCATCATCCCCTTTCAGATGATTGATGTCCCCACATATTATCACATTACTAACAATGTCCTAAGCACACAATCAGTCATGAGTGATTTGGGCACCCAGGTTGATAGCAACCTGACTTTTGACCACCATGTTGCTTCTGTTGTACGGAAAGATTTCTACACAGCTCACCTCATAAGTAAGGGTATCTCATCCAGGGCAAGGAGGTCATAACATCCCTGTATTCTTCCCTTCTAAGGCCAATTATTGAGTACACAATTCCCTTTGGCATGTACCTCACAAAGCACATGCAGCAACCAGAGAGACCACAGAGGTTCCTCACCAGGAGAATCCAGAGCCTCAAACATCTACCCTACACAGATAGGCTAAAAGCCCTGTCCCTCTACTCAGTTTCATACTGACTCCTCAGATGTGACCTCTGTCTGGCATACAAAGCAATCTCAGACCCGCCTTGATGGGACTGCTGCATATCCGCAAGTCAAGCTCCACTCCAGTAACCTGCATGAGCAGCCTCAACCTGGGCTGTGACATCAATATGACTTGTTGGTGAGAAAGATTTGTGTCCCAGAGACTCCCCCATCTGTGGAACAGACTCCCTCTCCATGTCAAGCAGAGCACCTCATTATCCCTTTTTAAGAGCAACCTGGAAACTGGATGGGAAACAGAAAATACACCCCTGGGATTCCACCAGTGTCCCTGCTGGACAGGGGCTTTGGGTGCTGACTTGTCTAAACATGGGATAAACTCTTGGCTAAGCTTATAAGGGCCTCAGGGCCAATACCCTAGTAACTTCCTATGATCCTATGATCCTGTGATTCTGTAGATACACACAAACACACACACACACACACACACACACACACACACACACACACACACACACACACACACAATAAACTGACACATTTGAGATGCATATACAGACAACAAACTGGATATAGATGCTGGCCTGGGTACTAGAATTGTTTGTGTAGGTCTCAACTGTCTCTGAATTTACCTCATATTTTTGGTTTGTTTGTTCCTTGTAAAGTATGTGTTTTTTTGGCAAATTAATAATGACTGTAGTCAGTAAATAACTACAAACATTTGAGGTTCGGTCTACATTTCCTTCAGAATAGTCATGCTAATGTAAAACAATGAAGTATATAAAAACAATATTTAAAATCTGTCCATGTGTTCAGCATTGGTATCTTATTATATTCTGACTTCCCCCCTGATTCTTAAGTTAAGAGGTTGTAGGGTATTGCTTTCTGGGGATGAAACCTTCCTTGATTTTTCCTCATTTTTTTGGTGTATTCCTTGTAAAATGTATGGTTTTCTGATAAATTACGAACTGCAGTCACTATATGATTAGAAACATTTAGAAACATTTGAATTTCAGACTTTATACCTTCAGAAAATGAATACTAATGCAAAAAAATGTTATTCTAGCAGCTGTCTAAATTCTTAGGTGCAATATTTCAAATTTATCCCTGATTTTGGGCCTTAAATCTTTGTTAGTTTTTTGCCCCTTATTTTTGTGCTAAGAGTTTGAGAGGTATTATTTTATATCACAGTCATATAGGGTGCACACCAAACTGCCTATTCCTGCTGTGGGGGGGGGGGGATAAAGGCTCTTTGCAGATGAGAGCCATTTGCTTAGTTTAAAGAGTATGGGTTTTCAGGACTAGTGTGCATTTGTGTAAAATAGGTTTCAGGGCCTTACTCTCTATCTACTGGTTGAGTGAAATAAACTTGGAAAGAATTACTGTATTCAAAATTATTATTTATTTTTTATATCATTCAGACTCCTGAAGTGACACACTTAACAATGACACTATAATAGCAGCATACAGAATCTTTATTTGCCTTTGTCAAACAATTATTAGTCTTTCTTTGCAGGGTTAATGTGCATTTGTTTTAGGTTGAAATAATTTACTATAGACATTTTTTTATCACAATTGAACATATGAGATGTACACAGTCACTAAAACACATCTTCAGTATTAGCCTCACAACCAATACCATGCCCTCTATCTGGAAATCAGCCTTTGTCAGACCTGTACCAAAAGGTCACAGACCCTTCTCATTCTTCCAATTCCATCCCATATCAATACTTCTTACCTTTGGAAAAATCCTTGAAAAATCATTTGCAACCAACATGATGCCTACCTTAGCAAATACTACTTACTTTCTTAGAAGTAGCATGGCATTTTGGTATGTAGAAGTACCATGACTGCCATTTGGATACTCATTGATGATGTCCTCACCAATATGGATAAAGATAACCACACTGGGAGAATCTTCATTGACCTTACCCAGGCTTTTGAACTGGTTGACCACTTCATCTAATTATCTCACTTAAAGATAGTGGTGTAAACTCTGAATCTGAACATGGTTCAAAGGTTTCCCTGACCAATTAAACTTTTCCCAATTGAAAATGGCTTGTCTTATCAGATATAGCCTTTGCTCTTTCAGAGGCTCCTCTTGGATCAATTCTTGCACCAATACTATTTTCTATTTTTTATAAATAAACTCATTCTTGCTCTATTTCATTTGCACTCTTCCTTTATTCTGATGGCATTGTTATCTATAGATCTAATCCTTCCTAAACAATTGACTTTATTATTAAAAAAATACTTCTCATCCTTCAAAGAAACAAACAAGTCCTTGGAGTTTGGAACAAAGAAAAGACTCACTAAGGCATATACAACAACCTAATTTTGGCTTGACCAGTCCCTCATTTTCTAAGTCTACATTCAGAAAGTCAGATCCAAAGTTAACTACCGCCTATTCTGGCTGCAAACAATATCTCATTTCATCTCTCATCCTGCTAGACCAGCTGTATACCAAGGGGTTCTAAGTTCACAGCTAGAATACATCCTATCCCTATTCACCCCTACCTTCCAAATAAATAAATATGTTAAAAACACTTCCATATTACAAGCTAATCAAAACTGCCATTTCATCAACAAGTCCTCTTGGCATGAGCATGACTTCAACTACTTGGAAAAAGCTAACAGTCTTTCCATTCAGGGCAGAACCAATTTCTCTTCAAATTCCTATACCATGAAAAACCATCCTCCATGAGGCTAACTATATCTAACCCACATTACAATCTAAGAAGCAAATCCTCTACTGGTCTACTCTCAGAATTCCATCCACTAAACCTCATTCGACAGACCACAGCTTCCCGGTTCTTTCCCCTAAAATATGACAATCTTTGCTAACTTATCTTATTGAAATCATAGATTACAAAGAGTTCAGACGTCATTTTGAATAATACCTAACCAGACAATTAAGTGCACTTGTTAGAGCATAGACCATGTCACTTAAATCCCATGGTTGCACTATTACATTCATCTCAGAAAATCTTTCTGCTTATTCTCCTGAACTCTGCAACTTATAAGCTCATATATTTTTGTATGCATGTGATGCTATGTCACTATACTGTATAATTTATACTTTTCATGTTACTTTACTATTGTTACTATGCATGTAACCTGGAATGAGCCTGCAAATGGTCAAACTTGATCAGTGTTCTACCCTAGTAAACAAAATTAAATAAATAAAATAATCAGCTATAATTAATGGCCACAGCTGGACACTGGTGCATTATAAGTACAGCAGTTCAAGGGGTCTTTTCTTGATGTGAAATGAGGAAAAATGTTGAAAACTACTCAAATTAAAAACAAATGCACACAAAGTTTGCTTTATTAAGCAATACATGTAATATAAAAATCTAACTGGCAAATAAAAATTTAAAACAGTCAGCAAGGTGAATCCAAAAAAAGATGTGCATTAAGGCATGGTCCAAAAAGTAACGTGGTGCCCATGGTTTGAAAATTGCCCAGGGCCCAGGTTACTCTTAATCTGCCTCTGACCACTAGTTTAAGGCTTACAAGCATTCCCACAATAATTTCTGAATTCTTTTTTTACAGGAAGTCAGTTAGACCTTTCCATTGTTCTGTAATGATGTTTATTTCTTGGGAAAGTGTGATGTTTACATATTTTATCGGTGATTGTTTGTATTAGTAGTCAGGATTTTAAAAATTTTGGTTAGGCCAAGGGGTAAGTATGATTGTCTAGTGTAAATTACATCAGCCAAATAGAATTGCAAAAATAACAAGAATCTGGTGTCAAAGTCAGCTAAGCAGATAGATGCAGTTTATTGCATCAGGGTAATGTGCAAAATATATATATATATATTTTTTTTCATATGAAATGCAAATTGGACACATACTCATAAAAGTGTGAGGGTTCAAAGTGCTTACTACTCACCTTTCAACTATTTATTTTCAAGTAGTCCAAAAATATGTGTAATCTCTGGTCTTTTCATATTCAAGTGCCTTATAATAACAGCTTTCATCTCTAGCAGCAGAGAAGTCTCAATTATTTCTACTAAATGTGGTATGTCTGAAGGATGTTATTAGAAATGATTCCACCTTTTCTTTTTAGTTTATAAAAATATGCTAATTTTTATTCAGTAATCACTTGTGAGAAGACAATTTTGTTGAGCCAAACACACACACACACACACACACACACACACACACACACACACACACACACACACACACACACACACACACACACATGAACGTTTTCCCTGCATGTTGTTTTCATTTCCTTTGTTTTATACCATTGGCATTTTTATTCAGTAACAAGAGAATGTCATGTCTTTTTCTGCAAATACTTGGCAGAATGTATTAGCCTGTCATGTACAGGGCAATTTTAAAACTTCTAATGACATTTATTAGTCAGTCACAGCAGTGAATCTTAGCATGTTACTATCAAAGGATAGTATCAAAGGATGGGAATTAATTATAGTTTGTTATTTTTTTTTTTACAAGGCAGACCTGTTAATGGAAAGCGACTTAACTGTGTGATACTCTAAAATTAAAGATTAACTTGCGTCCTCTGAAATTCTTTTTTACTACCACATACTGTGGTTGTAAATTCCTCAACCAGTCATACAACCTGAGTGAAGCCTGTATTATGTGCGCACAAAGGCTATTTTTTCCCTATGTATAAATCTTAAGCGGCAATAGAAAGAAAACTTTAAATAGTGTAGAACAGCCTCGTTTGCCTTTGGTCATTTTATTGGATTGTCTGTGGTGCTAAAGTCCAAGTATTTTTCTGTTAACATATTCATGATTTATTGTTTAACAACATAACCAAACTTGTTTTTCAGCATAAATAATTAGGTAGATTCCTCATGCTTGATGCAGATATTTACATTATGTTCTTTCAGATACTTTTTTGAAAGCACAAATTCAAGAGCTATATATTTTCTTTTAAAATTAGATATCATTCTTTGACATCTAAAGAGGTAATATTCTAATGGCTCTGTAAAAACTAACTGGAATACAAATTGAAAACAAATTATGATAAAATTATTTGGGTTGGTGCAGATTTAATATGAAACTTGCATAGAAGTTTTTTCTGTTGGATGTTTAGTGAGAAATTAGTGACACACTATATGATAATGTTACATTGACATTCACTGTGGTTTACTTGGTACCATCACATAACAATGCCAGTTGAGTAATTGTCCATATCGTTATGTGGACCATCACTGCACTCTCCTATCTTGGCTACGATACACCATAAGACAAAATGATAACGTCCCTGAAAGCACTTTAGTGGAAGAAGCTTATTTGGTGCAGAGGTTTATGACTGTGTGCTGTTGAACATAAACCATACAGCAGGCCTCAGTTTGATTCATCCAGTGTCTATGTGTCTACTGTTTGATTCTGAGGAAGTCATTTCCAAGTCACCCCTGAAAACAGAATTGTATGCCTCTGGGACTTACCTGACTGCAAATGGAATTATGAGCAACAGTGTATATAATATAATATAATATAATATAATATAATATAATATAATATAATATAATATAATATAATATAATATAATGTGTATGCCATCACTAACTTTAATGTAGTTTAGACTTCTCGTGCCAACATTAGTTTTTCCTACACTTAGAAAAACAATAGAATGTCATTTTTTTAATTTTATTACATAGATATATGTAGGAAGAATGGGAGTTTAGCCACATACTACTGAAAAAGTGAAGTTAAAATAATGAATAATTAGACATGGTAGCAAAATGATCAACCTCAACAAGTGTAAAAAAACTAGCTTTCTGTTAAAAGGAATGTCTAATAAATTTGTACTACAGAAATGGGGATACTGACAGCAATAAGGCCGAGAGCACTCCACCAAGACCATCGTCAGCTATACTGACAAAGCAGCTTGACCTACTGTGACAGATTCAAGCATGGACCAAACTAAAATGCAAAATCAGATTTTGTGGGCAGTATTCCAAGCAAAATCACTAATCAGAAACCATGATCTATTGAATCAATCTAGCACTCAGAGTCCTAGTGTGTAATGCACAGGCCAACATGAAGAAAAGCTTAATGGAAAATGGCAACTCCCAGGTCAGAGAGAAAAGTTCAATACTCCTAAAGAACTGACATGTTAAACCTCACCAAATAAGAATTCAGTGTGTTAACGCATCTATACAGCATAAATACCAACACCACTGCAAGATAGAGGCAGCTTCATGGCATACAGTGTAAATAACACCACTGCAAGACAGAGGCAGCTTCACAGGATACAGTGTAAATAACACCACTTCAAGACAGAGGCAGCTTCATAGTATACGATGTATATGCATGTGTGTGTGCGTGTGTGTGTGTGTGTGTGTGTGTGTGTGTGTGTGTGTGTGTGAACCAACTGAACTGCAATATATATATATATATATATATATGTGTATATATATATATATATATATATATATATATATATATATATATATATATATATATATATATATATATATATATATATATATATATATATGGGTCTACTTTACATGGTCGACATTTCATAAAGTCGAAGACCATATGGCCAAGACCATATGATCAACTTTTGAAATGTCGACCATGTAAAAAAAAACACAACAATCACTTACCTTCACATTGCTAGCAGGGGGGCAAGCCCCCCTGCCCCCCAGAACTTAAATATAACAGCTCCAAGATCGTACTACAGTGCAGAAGATGGAAATCTTTCCATTCCACACTGTACAGAGCTGCCCGTATAAATATATATATATATATCTTCTTCTTTTGGCTTTTCCCAGTTAGGGGTCGCCACAGCAGATCACCTGTACGCTCATGATTGGCAGTGGAGTTTTACGGTGTTGAGTTGCCAGCCCAACGCCCAACCTTCCACGGAAGGCACACACACACACACACACACACACACACACACACACACACACACACACACACACACACACACACACTCATGCCTAGGGCCAATTTAGAGTGTCCAATCCACCAACAGCAAGTCTTTGGGATGTGGGAGGAAACTGGAGCACCCAGAGGAAACCCACGCGACCACAGGGAGGACATGCAGACTCCGCACAGAAGGCACCCCAGCCGAGAGTCGAACCGGAAAACCTCTTGCTGTGAGGTGGCAACGCTAACTGCTGCACCACCGTGGCCGCCCATATATATATATATATATATATATATATATATTGAAAAGCTGCTGTAATTAAACTCCTTCCAAAGCAATTCATCCCAAAATATACCTCTCACTTCTGTGCAGTATCTATCCTCCCAGTTCTGGGCAAGTCTCTTGAAACGATAGCCTACACCCAACCCTCTTTCTATATCTACCAGTACCACCTACTCTCCTCCAAACAACATTGATTGTGGCCTAAATGGATTACTATAATATTCATTAACAAACTTCCTTGGGATCACCCCCATTTTCCACTTATCCTCTATGCTCTTGACATGGTCATTTACCAATCAGGTCACTCTCACAGTAGAATTCCTTGCCAACTCCAGTTGGACTTAAACAAGCTCCACCAATGGGTCATAAACCAATAACTACTTTTAAATACCACCAAGACCAAAATTGTGCTTTTTGGAACTCCATAGAAAATTCACCAGACACCCGACTATATAACTATCTTTGACCTATACAACCATTTCTTAGAGACAACGTCCACCTTCAAAAACCTAGGTCTATGGCTTTACAAGTCACTAAACATCCACTTCCACATAGATAAATTGAGAGCCCAAAAAACTCATTCCTCTTTTGGGTCAAAAAATATACCCTTTTCTATGCCAGTCAGCCAAGTCATTGGCAAATGAGTTCTCCTTTCTCAGCTTGAATATAGGCTTCCAGTTTTTGCTTTTGCCTCCAAGAAAAACATTGCCACGCATGAGACTATCTCTAACAGCATCTGCTGATTCATTACAAACTCACCTCTCTGTTAGCATCACTGTATCACCGTAGAAAAAGCCAAACCTACTTTTAAGATCTGACTCTACAAACTACTCCAGCTCTACACATTTACTCTCTTTGCAGCTAGACTTCAGAAAACCAAATCCTCAAACAACGTTCGACCCTACTCACAAGTCACATAAATTCTCATTAGCCCTAGCATGAAACTCCACAACACTGCATATGCTTTCTCCTCTTAGGCACCTACACTTTAGCAAGCTCTCCCATCGACGTTAAGGAAATCTTTACTGAATGAATCCTTTTCTAACTAGCCAATCTAGACTAAGCATCGCCAGAACTCATCTGTTATCTACTATTCTCTATGCTTCTCCCATCTTTACATACCTTAATAAAAATGACCTTACCAAACTTGAATCAGCCTACAATAAAATAGCCAAGTTCGCCACTAGCTCCCCATATAGGTCCCACCACCGCTCTGCCCTACAACAAATAAATTGGCTAGAATTCCCACAACAACTAACCTATACCCAACTTGTCTTTACTCACCAACTAATATACCAGCCAAACAGAACCCCAGCCCTACAACAATTACTCCAACCATATGCCAAAACTCGGCAACTCTGATCCTCACACAAAACACTCCTCCAAGTATCAAAAAGCAACAACAAACCTGGGGACACCTTCTACTCCCACCACATTTCTAAACTTTGGAACTCAATCCCCCAACACATCCTAAATGCTACCAACCTACACCAATTCAAAACTCTGCTCAAAGACCACCTCACTAACAACTGGCTCTGCTCCTGCACCAAGCCAGGCTAATACCATATAAGCCCACATCAAATTTTATCCCCTAAATGTTATAGTCTTCATGTATACCCCACTCCCCCTTGTTAACACCACCTATCAGCTACCTACAATAAGAGTATAATTTGATAATTTATTTTCTTTTGTAAGGGTATATATATATATGTACATGTATTAAAGTATACTCAAATGATCAACTAAAGACGGACCTCTGCCTTCAAAAAAATATATATAGATATATATGACTTTAATATATTGTAATAACTTTCTCCTTTTCACTAAAGTGCCTATTGTATATTGTACTTTCTTTGTTGTCTCTAAATATTTCTGTTAAATTCTATGTAAAACCGATACTGTACCTGTCAATGTTCTTTTTTATTGGGGTTTTTCTCCCCGGGCCTTCACTGAAAATGGGCTCACACCTAGATGGACTATCTTAGTCAACAAATGTAAAATAAATAAATACTTAGTCCAAATTCAAAAAGCAGCTCAAAAAACACCTCATCATCCAAGCCAAATCCTCCTGCTTCAACATAGGACATATCACATATCTCCTTTCCTAATGTATTTTCCTTTCCTCTTTGAAGATTCATTGAAGTTTGACCCACTTTAGAAAGTGATGTATGTATGCAACATTACAATCTGCTTGATTTTACATTGCACTGTCCTTGTTCACTAGAATGTATATACACATTTTTTATATGTAATTGGTCTGCACTGTTCTGTTATTGTTTACATTTCTGTATTTTTTGTGAAATGTTTTGTATTTAACCCAGGCTGAGCCTGAAATTGGTCAATACTGATCTGTGCACTACCCTGGTAGACAAATATAAATAAATAAATAAAGAATGAAAAAAAAATAATGAAATGTCTATAACCTTTTCAGTCAAATATTAATTTACCTGTGCACTCTTAGTTATCTATACTATAGAAAAGAGCATCCAGTCATTTGTGCATTTAGTCTTTTTACACCTATACAAACTTTTAAACCAAATGAGACTTAGATACACACACACACACACACACACACACACACACACATATAAATGTATAAAAATATACATATATTATATATTAATAGTATCTAGCTCCTCCCACTGCTTAGTTTCAATTAACCTCTTCTATATGCTGTGAATCATCAAAAACATATGTTTTATTGCTTGAACAGAGCTTTTAATATTCAACTGAAAAGACCTTTAAATAGCACACTATAATAAAATACACAATGCAATAACAGAAGATAGCAATGGAGGATGGCAAACTTCTTCACAAAGCATTCTATTCACTGGCAGAAGAATTCAAGTGAGATGTCTCAGGAAAACCTTTTAGCCATTATAAATAAATATGCATTTAAATTGATGTTATTACTTAAGATCTTCCCATTCCTTGATCTTATACTGTGTCAAACAGACTTGCTCTTTGCTTTAGTTTGCTTTCCCTTCATTCTTTCTCACATATCCTTCATCAGTTGTCTTTTCCATTTTTTTGTCAGTTTTCTTGCCTATTTCATACTTTCCTCTCTTCCACTTAAGGTCTGTACATCCATAGGGGATTATAGATATATAGGGGATTATGGTCAGATGTATGCTCATAATCAGTTTGATATATGTTTGAGAAATTGATGTCAAGAGATTCATCTCAAAAGTGAAACTTGAAAGGTGAATCTTGACATCCATTTCAAGAACACACAAAATCCTGGATGCAGTCAGATACCTGATTGTAATTCTTTGTAATTTCTTTTTTATTTTCATACTTTTTAGGCATTTGTACGTGTGTTAATCATTACATGCAGAGATTGTAAGTGAAAGAGAGACTTGCAGATATTGTATGTTATTTACAATTTACTTTACTTAGGGTATAGTTTTGCAAGTAGCTTACTTTTATTTCTTTTTTAATTCTTGGGTAAGATGTATTAGTTGTCTTTTTTTTTTCTTAACATTTCTTTATATGATCTTTGTGTAGTTTATTTTTCTTTCTGCTGTCTTACGTAGTTTCTGAAATGGGGAAGTAGAGATGTTGATTTTGCATATGTTGAAGTGATAATATTTTGAAGAGATAATATAATGATATTATAATGATGAAATAATAAGTTTGAAAGTGTTTCTTACCTTATTTAGTCTTTGTTAGATGATGCGTCTTCTGTTATTTCATTATTTCATTTTTGTTGCATGAAGTAGTTGTGGACTTCTACGGTTATGTTTTCATTGATTGTATTATTGTCTCCAAATAGGTTGAAGTTGATTAGGTCTGACAGTGGGTGTTTTTGTGTTCTTGTTGTCATGTTGTTGCTGTGTTGAATCTTTTGTTGTTGTATCTTCTGCTCTTTTGCTGGAACTTCAATGACTTCTGTATTTCTAGTGTTTGGGAAGTAGTCTGAATTTCTCCTTTTTGATAAGTCTGATAAGGAGCTGCATTTGTTTATTGATTATTGATTATAGTCGTTTGAGTCCTAAGACTTGTTAAACTTCATTTTGAGGGACATTTTTATTTACTAACATCTATATGGATGATTTTAGTGCTGAATGATTTTTTTTTTTTTTCGTTTGCTGGTCCTCTTTGTAATTTTAGTCTTTTCATCAGAGATTGCATTTTGGTTTGTCCTGTTATCGTTATAGTGATTCTCCCTTGTGGTTTGTGCTTGGTGGTAAGTAGAAAGGTGCATTTTCATTTTGCATTTGTTCAGGACTTTGTGATGCATATTTTTTTATGCTGCTATTGGGTCTCTTTCTGGGAGAAATTTATTTTTGCACATTGTTGATTTTATTTGACTTATGTCTTTGGGATTTTCTCCTGTCTTTGTTTTTGCCTGTCTTTCATTGTATTATAGGCAATGATAGTTTCTTACTGTGGTGTGCAGTATGTCTTCCGATTATGTTGTATTGTTCAGATGGTTTAGGGCCAAGTATAGTCCATTGTTTGAAAATATCATGTTTAGTAGGTCTGCAGAGTACATTTTTGTGCTTATCGTGTATGTTGTTTTCAATATCTGCTGGAATTAGTGGCTGCACTTGTATCAGTTTGTTCCTTTTCCTTTTTTTCAGCTGTTCTTCCTGCTTTGCCTGGAGGGTAGACTTTGTTTCCCTAAATTCACTTGTGTTGCCGTGGAAAATGGAGTGTCTATATTTCTAGTCTTACTATCTGTCTGTGCTTCCATAGGATTGCACTTATTGTTGTTGGTTCATGGTCATTTCCATCTTTTCTTTTTAAAATGTAGATAAAATCCGCTATTGTTTAAGCAAGTATTTTTGGTCATTTGTTCTGGTGGTCTTTGTCACTTCTTTTTCATGTAGTCATAGAGCAGTTTTATGTCAGATATTGTTTTACTTTCACTTTTTTATTTTTTTCTGCATTTAAATGCCTATAATGTTAGTTGATATGGCATTTTCATTTTTTTTCTTTTTTGTAGTACAGCTTGTGCTTGAGGTTTGTAGTATAGTTGTTTATATATTTGCATAATATATAGATACAGATACAGATATGTACATGCATACATACATACATACATATGCATACAAATATTTCAAGCATGGGCATTAATGCCCTTCCAGCTTGCCAATATACCAAAACACTTGTTCCCATAATAAGTGCCCAGGCTGTTCTTAAGAATATCTAAACTAGTACTTGCTTTAATGTAATTTGGTAGTCTGTTCCATGCATCAGCTGCACTGTTAGAGAACTAGTTAGTACACTTCTCATTCATATAGAATCTTCTACATAGGTTATCTGATGATTTTCTAGTACTTTTTGATAACTCCAAACATTCCACAGGTAGTTGGCTCTAAATGCCCTATATACTTGAATAAGATCTCCACTTAAGATATCTGTTAGAGACACTGTACAAGTTTAGATATGTTAATCTTTCATAATAACTTAAAGTTTTACATCCATGGATGTTCTTGGTATATTTCTGCTGTACTCTTTCCAATTTACTTGTGGTTGTTATCTTATAGGGTCTCCATATTGTTATTCCATACTCAGGTTTGGGTCTAATGTAACTAACAAACAATGACTTCATCATTTTTGATTTCCTAGATTTTATAAATCATTTTATACAACCTATAGTTCTATAACTATCATTAACCAATTGGTTGATATGATTAGAAAAACTCATAGCTGAATCTACCTATATATCCAGGTCCTTAAATGAGTCTACAGTTTTGATCACGGTGTGCTGTATTAAGCATTCACCTTTCAATTTATGTCTCCCAAATCCACATGCTTTAGTTTTTAATGGATTTATCTGCATATTATTCTCCTGTTCCAAATGGTCAATTTAGTCAAGTTATTTTCCAGACATGCCTTATCTGTAACACATGTAATCAGTTTATCCAAATTCAGGTCATCTGCATATAGAGTATAGAACACCTCAAATGAAAAAGTTATGTCTGAAAGATACAATCTAAACAAGTAAGGGCCTAGGACAGAGCCCTGTGGGACACCCTGACAGTAACCAAGGATTTCACCTGTCCAGTTGCTGTATGATACTTGCCATGTCCTATTTGTAAGCCTTGCAGCTATCCGTCTTATCAAGAGTACATCAATACCTAGTTGTACTAATTTATTGATCTGTTTTGTGTGGGAACCTGTCAAATGCTAAAGTTAATTCTATATAAATTATATCACAGCACAAATTTTCATTCATAGCTGTTATTATATTGTTTAGAAAATCATGTTATAGGTGGTAATAGATCTGTTTTCAACATATGCATGTTGATATATGGTTTCAAGTCACAGACTATCCAGTTCTAATGGTAACTTATCCAAAACTACCTTCTCCATTATTTTTCCACAACATGAAAGTATACTTAAGGGTCTGTATGAGTCTGGGTTTGTCCAACTCCCCTTTCCCTTGAAGACAGGTTTAATAAGCACGTCTCCAGTCTTGAGGGATTTCCTTGTATTTATATGACCTGAATAATAGATATAATGGTACCATATGTTCTTGCTAAAGTGTTCTAAGGTCATTGTTATTAATTCTATCTCCTCCCTGTGTTTTGTTTGGGTCCAGTATCTGGGGTTACCTGAATGTCACTAGGACAAGTTGTCACCTCTTTTGTGGAGCCAAACTGTTTTGCTTAAGATTTGTAAATATATCTATAATCTGTTGTGTTTGAGAATAAATTTTAGACAAAACACACAATCGACACCAATATAATAAACCACACGAACCATCAGAATAAAAAGCTTTACTGATGTATCTGGTACCTCGGCTTACACCTTCAAAGAATAAATTGTTACATCAAGCAGCCTTCATTATATACATCTTACTTCCATCGATCATTTAATGCAATCAATTAACTCATAAATTCATTAAAGAATCAATGACTTAGAGTGCCCATTACACATTGCCCATGCTTTTACTATTCACCGTATATCTTTTTAAATACAGACATCACAAAATACATAAACACATTTCCATGTTTAATATTATGTTGCTAAATTACCTCTATTAAATGAATACCACATTTTTATAAATGTATGTTAAATTACATTACAAATTTATCTAACATTTTAATTTTAACTGTAAAATAGTTTAATATAATACTTTGAAAAATACCCCTAAAGTCCCCACAGTTTTGTACAGCTAACAAGCTTGTGGATGCAGTTACTGTTAGGTTTTCTTTTTCTTTTATCTTTTTATGTTGATGACTGGCATTTCTTTATTGATGGCTGTTGGGGAGTACAGTTTTGTTTCTTTTGTTTCTTCAAGTATTATAACTATTTAATGTTTTTGTTTTTTCTTGAGTTTGCATCTTTGTTAGGTAATTAAATGTTACTTCTTTTTTTTATTTAGGTAGGATCTGTTTTCTGCTTGTTGGCTCCATACTGCTCTTGTGGGACATGTGAGATTGTACCTTGCCAGCTGCCTGGTGTAGGTGGTCAAGTTGTATCTTCAGACCATAGCTCTAAGAGTGGGTTTGTGTGGCAGGTTGGTCTCTTTTTAGCCCTGACAATGACTAAAGTGTGAACACTACCTTGTTCAATGCTCAGCTGTCTTGTGTCATACATGAACACTAGCCTGTTCTCTGTTTAGTCTGCTGAGTGTGTTAGGAATGTAATTTTGTGCTCTGTTCATACTTTCCTAATGGGACTTGAACTGCAGTGTGATTGGCCATAAGAGTCCCCCCCCTTTCTGTATATAATGTGAATGTCATCCTGTCTGCTAGACAACCAAGCTCTCTGTCATTTGATGACCATCCTTTCATCTGTTCAGTCATTTCATAAGGGACTTAACAACAGTTTTATTTTGTTTACAACTATCCCTTGTGGTTCTTGTCTATTCTATCCTGTGGTGCATGATGTGAACACCATTATATAAATCATTCAGCCATTTCTTATAGGATATGAACATCACCTGTCCTCTGTTCAGACCTTGAATTTCAGACATTCTAAGTCCCTAACTAGGTGCCTTCCTTGTACATGAAACACAGATGTCATCCTTTCACTTGTGCAACCCCGTAGTTGGACATATTATCACTATATTTTTTGCCCTTCAGTGAGAGGGATGAGTACCACCTAACCCTCTTATCCATTCTCCAATGACAGACATGAATATGATCTTGTCCCCGTACAGCCTTCATTTGTGGGACTCAGATGTCATCCTAGCCCTTCTTCAGTTCTTCTGTATAGAAGGTAAATGCCAACTTGTTCCTTATACAGTACTCTTCTACCCAGTATGGAATATCATGTTTAGTGTTTAACCCTCTAGTCTAGAAGGTGAATTCCACCCTGCCCTTATTCCCCTCCGCAACATGGTATGTGAATGTCATTGCAATCCTCATAATATTAATGGGCACACTTTGTGGCCTGAGAAGATTTCTGATGAAAGGTGTGCTGCCCTTTCCTGCTTATCATTTCACTACACAGTATTTCAGTTCATCAAGACTATTGTGTAGTAAAGGTCATACCACCACATTCCTAACTAGCTCTCTGTTCTACAACTCCGAGTCAAAAATTTCACTTAATTTTCCTTTTTGTGACTGATGCTATTTTTTATTTTCAATGGCAACTGATTTGTTGGTGTGGATTCTAAACAAATCTGAATTATAAATTATGAATTTCAGATTTAATACTGATAAAGGGAGATGTAGACACTCTCCAAACTCATGAGGGTGTGGGTGGGTGGTGGGGGTCTATATTATAACATCGAAGTTCAAAAACTTTGAATATTATAATATCGAACCCAGTAGAGCAAACGCTTGAAATAGCGAAGCTGCAGAACACCGAACACTTTCCTAGGGAAAGTATTCAGTGGGCTGTTTCTGCAGCTTCGCTATTTCCTCAACTATAGAGTGAAGGTTACGGACCGGGTTAAGGTAAGTGTGCGAATGAAGGTAAGTGTGCGATTGGGCGTGGGTTAGGTGAGTTAGGGTTAGGGCACGGGTCAGGTAAATATGCGATTGTGTGGATGTGAGGGTTAGGGTGGGGTAGGTGAGTTAGGGTTAGGGAGCAGGTAAGGTGAGTTTGTGATAGTTAGGGACCTTAGGGTTAGGGTTGGGTTAAGGTAAGTGGGTAGCTAGTAGTGTATGTCTGGTTTAGTGTAGGGTTTCGTGAAGTGTATGTGTGTGGATTATTTATTTTGGTGTGCTTGAGTTGTATTTATGCTTGTCGGAACAGCAAATTGTTTCCCTATGAAAAAATTTGCTATTCTGACTGTTCGGTTTTCTGGTGTTTCGATTGAATGGGGACTATATTATAACATCGAAGTCTAAAAACATTGACTACTTGGCTGAATGATGGCTTATATTTAGAAAGTGAAGGAGAGAAAACACTTGAGATCATGGTTAAACTTTTTTATTTAATTATTTTTGTTGACCAGGTTAGCTCTACTGGGCAGAGACCAGAAGGATGAGACAAAGCAAATTAAATAACATATACATCATACTAATTTAAAGGCATGCAGCAGTTATAAGAGGTATTTACATTCAAGTACATTATCTAAATTGAAGGATATACAGCAGCTACAAGGGGGGACCTAGCATGCAAAATGAAACTTGTTGCATCAATAGACATGAGTAACAAACATACTATTCTATTCCCTGACAATGTGGGATATGATTTTATTTCTGCTGTGAAGTTTTCTATAGAGATATCCTGTCCTTGCTGTAACAAACTTGATATCTGATTCTCTTGTAGACATCTGGTGTAGGACAAGCCATTCATTTCTCTCGGCTGAATGTAGTTAATTAGCACGTTGTCTGTCACTGTTGGTCTCCCTTCCAGTGAATGACTTCATATGTCAGGGACAACCAATCATGTTTACTTGATATAGATAACCATGTCCTTTGATGCAACATTTAGCATGCCTAAGATTTTTATTTAGGCTCAAGAATGGTGCTGGAATTGTGAGAAGGAGATGAAGCTGTGGGTACATATTTTTGCCACATACCCTGCAATAGAAAGCTTTTGGGGTGAATTAATACTCGATTGTTTTATGATATGAAAGGATGGAGAATGGTGTGATTTTGGTTACAAAGGCAAGGCTGCTGGGAAATCCTCTCCTAGAAATTGTTCTAATCTCAGAAACTGGTTTGTTTTGTTTCTTTTTCTACAACAGTAAAAAAAGTGAATATCCAAGAATAAGAAGTCATCAAGCCTCCCCACGTTTACAGTTATTGAGACATCACCATGAATAATTTTGTATTTAGAATGTTTAACTTTGAATTTTGGAGCAAATGTAGGACTACTTGGCTGAATGATGGCTTATATTTAGAAAGTGAAGGAGAGAAAACACTTGAGATCATGGTTAAACTTCTTTTTTATTTATTCATTTTTGTTGACCAGGTTAGCTCTACTGGGCAGTGCCAATTTCAAAGGAGACCAGAAGGATGCGACAAAGCAAATTAAATAACATATACATCATACTAATTTAAAGGCATGCAGCAGTTATAAGAGGTATTTACAATCAAGTACATTATCTAAATTGAAGGATATATAGCAACTACAAGAAGGTCTTTACTTTTTATATGGTATTGAAAGTGCTGGTACAGAAGTACATAGCATACAGGAGGATATAGCCAGTGATAAGCAAGAGAAATAGCATGGCTGTAGAAAGCATTGACAAGGAGATGACAGAGGTATATGATATATGTTAGGCTGCAGAGAGATTAGCAAAAATAATTGCATTTTGTGAATGGTGGGAGTGATTAGGTGAAGCACTGAAAAGAGTGGGAGAAGGTAGGATAGCATATAATAAAAAAGAGGGGCTAGTTTGAGATTCCTTGGATATAGTTCACACTTGATAGTAGTAGTAATATGAGTAGGTGGAGGGAATAGGTATTGTTAAATGATCCCCCATTCACTGCAAAATAATACTGTGTTCAGAAAAGAAGTGAATATGCATTTAAACAGTGTTTGGTTGCTGATGTCATGTAGTTGATGAGCTACAGAGTTCCATAGGATGTGGATCAAATGGCTAGGAGAATGGTCACCTTTCTGATGTTTTTACCAGCAGAATGATTTCAATGAATGATCTTAAGGGCCTCTTGACTTTTATAGTGGGTTACTAGAACAGAAAACAAAGGGCATTTACAGTCATATTTAATTCTAATGGTAAACTTGAGGTATATATATATATATATATATATATATATATATATATATATATATATATATATATATATATATATATATATAGCTAAGTTTACTAGTGGAAGGCAGTCATTCAAGTTTGTTAAGAATACCAGAAGTTTGGAAATTCTATATAGGTTGTGCAGCAAATCTGACCATTTTGTAATAAGTTGATTCTATCGTATGTAGTGTGGCTTTATTGAGTTTACCTATGGCTGTCATTCCAAAGAATAATGAGTTAGAAAGTGTTATTTAAGAGGAAAACGTCAGGCATTTTTTTTTATATAGAGCACCCAGTATTCTTTTTTGTATGTCTTGCATGGCATAGTTGACATAGTTGGAAAACGTTATTTTTTAGCATTTATTACACCCAGGAATTTGTAGTTATCAAGCATCATAATATTTGTATTGCTTATAAAGATAGGCATGGGAATAGCTGTCTTGTTTATCAGGCTGAAAACATAATTTTAGTTTTCTTCTCATTGGTTATCAGTCTGGAATTTTGGAGCCATGATAGTAGTGAATTAATTTATTTTTCAACGTGAATGATATGATGGGCTGGATTAGGGCTGCCACAGATCATAGAAGTATTATGTGCATATTGCAATCATTTTAATCCATTCACATGAAGGTTCATATTGTTAGTAAAGATGGCAAATAATACTAGGCCAAGGATATTACCTTGAGGTACACCAGTGTTACTGTAGAGTTTGAAACAGAGAGTGATAATGATGTGTTCCAATACAGTCTGAGATTTGTTGCTCATGTAGTTTCTGAAATAGCTCATCATTGTTGGCGTACAGCCAAATGATTGGAGCCTCTGCAGGGTAGGCTATGGTTAACTGTATGAAAAGCCTTAGAGAAAATTATAAATGGCATTGATACTGCCTCAGTCAGACTTTGAAGCAAATGAAGTCTGTTAATTCCACCATTTCAGTTTGTACTATGTTCATGGTGGAAGCCAAGCAGCTTACTGCATTCTTTTAGGAGATGCAATGCTTCAGAAAGTAACACTTTCTCAAGTATCTGCAAAAGGGACTAACACAAATTGTCGCAGGCTGCCCAAGGGTCAGTAGCATAATGTTTGCAAGTTCAAACAGAAATAATTTTAAAATATATCCTTTTCGTATCTCAATTTATTCCAAATTAATTAAAAAACAATTATAAATTAATGAATCCATTTAACAATCAAATATCCTTAAAGGGATCATGCATAAAACTTACGAACTAGTGTATAAATAGAGAGGGTTTTACACATTTGTTAGACTGGTTCTGATGAAGTCCCTGGACAGTTTGGGATGAAAGTGCTTAAGTTTTGCTAAGTATCATTAAACTTTGGGCTATAAAAATTACATTGCACATTGGTTCAGTACTGTGTACCTGTGAGTTTGTTTGATATGCAATAGAGAACTGAAGAGATAAATCGATCTGTAGTTGTTGACCTTGTTTTTCTCACCTCCATTAAACAGGGGAATATGTTTTGATTCCTTCTATGAAGATGGAAAGTAGCCTTCCTTTGGGATTCAGTTTATAAACATAGTTAAAAGATAGGCAGTATGATTGGCTATCTCCTTAATAAAAATAGGAGGTAGCTTGTCCATGAATGGTGATTCATATAACTTCATTTTTTTTCAGTAGACATTTCATGTCAGATGTTGTGACTAGTGTGAATGTCAAGGATCTAGAAGGTGGTCTACATTTATCCGTTGCACCAAAGTGGTTATGGACCTATGTGTTGGATAGTTGTCAATGATTGATTTGCAATGACTGAAAAAGTATTGGCTGTGATTTGGTCACTAGGTAGATCAGCAAATCTACTGGAATGTCATCATTCGTCTTTGTGCTACCAGTCAGTTTTCTGAATGTATTCCAAAAGGCTAATTTGTGCTCCTGTTTTACATTGAAATAAAGTAGCTTATCCAGCAAACCATATTTGTTTTTGCTACCTGTTTTTCCATATATTTGATTAGCAGCTGTGGATTACTTGCCATCTTATAGGAGTCCATTTGGAGTCCATTGTTTCAATCTGTTCATTCACAGATTTGTGGAGCCACAGATATGTTTTCATTTTTTATGATTGTTCCAGCTGGGGCATATTTACCAAGAATGATAAAGGGTTTGGATATTTTGTACAAGCAGTATCTCTCAGAATAACTTGGTTGAGAAGATTCCAGCTGACAGATGCTAAGTTCAGAAAGAATAGTTACAAAGATAGCCTATTTGGGTCTATATTAAATCAACGAAAATCCATTACATCGAATACCAAAACAGCAACACGTATTACTTGAACTGCGAAAATACTGAACGCACTAAACCGCAAAATTTAAAATATCGAAAGTTCATAGTTGGCCAACCCCACCACCCACTACATACTACCTACGCATACAAAATAAATAAACCACATACATACACTAACTAAACCCTACTCCTAACCCTAAAGTAAAGCACCAAAACTCAACTTCTAACTCTACACTAAACCCCACATACACAACTATCTATGCACTATCCTTAACCCCTCCATAACCCTAAGGTCCTTGACTAATGCACACTTCTCCTACAGAGATATACCCAAACAAAATAAATAATGCACATAAATGCATTTAACAAAACCCTACTTATAACACTACACTAAATCTTACACACATTACCTATCTATGCACTTACCTTAACCTGCACCCTAACCCTAAGGTCCATAACTATTGCACACTTACCTTACGAAGCTATACTGCAGACGGGCCAACCAAAACACTTCGACATTTCGAATTTTGCAGTTTTGCACGTTTGACGATTACATATTTTGTGCAATATGTGTCGATGATTTCATATTCGTGTAAACGGAGTTTCGACAATCTAATAGCAACGCGCCTGTTCCAGTTTTTGACTAAAGATATTTTGTGTTTAGTACGGGGAAGCATTATTCATCCATATTGTAAAAGTAGCATTATAGTCACATACATTGAAATTAGATTCATATTTTGTAAGCATCTAGGGTAGCATATGTTGAGCATATCTTATACATTTTTTTTGATGGATAGTTGATTAACTGTGGAAAGCCAAGAGCCTCAGTGTTATATCTGGGGAGAAACCCTACTTGTAGAGACTAATGTATGTTAAAGTCACATACTTTAATTAGTTCAGATGTACAGTTAATGTTGTGTCAATTTTGGGATGGGGAGTGATTTAGCTGCTGATTTACTGAGAGATATAGGCAGCCAATGTATCAGTATTTATTACTGGAGAGACTAATTGTCTAATCACTCAGATTCTACACATGAGATTTTTTGACAGGAGCCCCTCACCATTATCATGATTGCTCCTCTTTTCTTATATAGTTGTTTCTATAGATAGTGTAGTTATATATATTTAACTCAGAGTAAGAAATGTGATTTTTTAGCCAGGTTTCATTGATAGTAACTATATCAGGAGTATAATGTTGTACCTCATGTGTAGCAGTTCTTTAAACACTGGCAAAGAGGGTGTGAGTTTTCTTTCTGAGATGGATGGAGTAAAACAAGGCTTGGCCCTGGGCTAATTCCTTTGTCACCAGCATAAAACATTAGTAAGAGAACTAGGATATACAAGTGTTATGGTTTACAGTGCGGGTTGTGTAGTAGTGTCATATAGTGAGAAAGTTCTTATTTTTATGTTTAAAAATAACTGGCTGAATGGGGATCAATTTAGAGCATTCAGTTCTAGTGCAGTAAGTATTTGCTGAAAGTGGATATGCTTACATGTTGGATATTAAGTCTGTGGCTTTTATCAGGACAAGCAAGATAAGGCAGAGTGTTAACTGAATAGAACATGTAGATTTAATGGTTCTGTGAGAATGCGGCTATGTTTCACATGTCGTGCCTCTTTTTTAAAAAAAATGTTTCTATATTTGATAATTAGTCATATGTTGTAGATAGTGTAACTAAAATGGGAACTGCCATTAATACAGTCAGTATATTGGCATTTTAATGTTTTATTTTACATGTGAATGCAGTAGGAAAGGATTGTAGATGTGGTTACAATAGTATCTCTATAGTGTTAAAGGGGAAGCTGGGGGAACTGGAGGTGGTAGAGGACCAAAGTGAGATACACCTTCTGACGAACTAGGAGCCAGTCAGTTTATACATGCACAGTGCCAATGTTAACAATGTACTACTGCAAGCAATGGGAGTCAGGATGTCCCTTTACAACAGGGAAGAGACATAGAGTAGTGAACAATTTTGACAGTCAGTGGTATGTAAGTGAAAGGAACAAATGTGCCATTTCCCTTACTTACACACCAATCAAGCAATGTCATGCACCATCAATGCATTTTGCTGTTATATTTACATTAAGTTTTGATGTGGATTAAGATGAATATCTGTGAAAGCTGAAGATGTTAATATCAGACCTAAACAAAATACAAAATAGCTATGTTCATCCATGTATAAATGAAAAGAAAAAAAGTGATTCAGATTCTTTTTTTTTAATCCATTGCATAATTTCTGGAACATGAGGCTTGTTTAGTGTATCCCTTTTGTTTTGTTTGATTTCATTAGTTGTCATCCGTCTAGTTCTCATTTTCCTTACCACCACAGTTTCTTTTTGTTCTTTAAAGTTTTACATATAAAAATATAATATGTTATTTTTTCTTTTGCTTTCTATTTTTAAGGATCAAGTTTAACATTTAAAATGTCAACATGAGATCATTACAGAAATCCTTATGCTTATTTATACAATCAAAAAGTAACAGATCTGAAGTTATTCCCACTGGTCTGAAATGTGGCATCTAGGAACCACAGGCTAAAAGTATCATATGAAAAAGTTAGGAAATAGATGATGAAGCAATCTTTTACAAGGAGAGTTGCATCAAAATGACAATGTGAAAAGTACTGTCTTAAAGAATAATTCATGCAATTAAACAGGTAAAATGAAGAGGATGCGAAAGACAGACAGTGGAGAAGAAATATGGGCAGAATGTGGAAAATGTTCAGGAGGGCAGCTGGCAATTGAGAAAAATCTCACAACACACAAGAAGACATAGGGCAGGATTCACGAAGCCTCCGTGTAAGAGATACAAGGCTTACACGGAGGCTGCAGTTAAACGGTGTGACATCAGCATGTCATGCATATGCATGAGGGCATGCTGAATCACACCTAAGGCTAACACGGTCCGTGGAAGACAGTAAGGGGCGTGTCCGCAGGCCGAGCCCTGCAAGCGGACACGCCCCCAGAAGAGTAAAAGTGCTCAAAGTAAACACCCACGACAGAGTCCATGTAAATGTGAATAAACACAACACAACACATGCCCCCACAGTCTATGAACATAAAATATATAAATGAACATGTTATATACTTTTTTTTAAATCGTAAAGATGTTTGCCCGTGAGTGTGCTCGTTTGCGCAGGCGTGCCCATAGCTCAGCCACAGTTAGCAGTAATTGGAAAAGCATATAAGAACTAACTATGCAAAGGAAGCCAAAAAGCAATAGTGTAGTGGTAGAGACGTCGGCTGAAAAGCAGGCAGTCATGGTTCGAGCCCCCACAACATCAATTTTTATTTTTAGTAAAATAAGCACGAAACAAGTCCCTGACATATATGTACACATATAAAATTATATTTTATGTAAAATGTAATGAAATAGGCCATTTATTTTGAAGAAATGTGAGATAACAAAATAATAAAAAATGCCAGATGTGCCTATAGCTGAGCTACAGTTTAACAAGGTGAGTGCATCTGCCCGTAGGTGAGCAGTGGTTTAACAGGTGCAAAATGAGTGCCCATAGGTGAGCAGTGGTTTAACACGCTGAAACTGTGTGCCCCTAGCTGAGCTGAGCGTAATATGCGTGCTGACAGCCAAATGAAGCGTAAACTAGCGTAACTCGTTTGCGTGGAGCTGCGCACCGCGCCAACAAGCTAACCGACGGGCAACGTTGAGCAAGCTGTAACAAAATTGCCTTTACACAGGCACACCCCCTAGCCTGTCTAGACAGTCATAAAATATAAAAAGCAGTGGCGAGGTTCGAACCCAGGATACCATGCACCATAGTCAAGGTACTGAACCACTAAGCCACAACAACTGTACTTAGAAATGCAGTAATAGCAAATATATAGGAATGAATAGAAAGTGGAGCATGACAAAGCAGGTATTGTGAAGTTGATACAATTCCAAAATGGCCAATCACAGATAAGTGCAGGAAAAACGGCATATATAAGCCCCATAGGTGGGAATACACAGCATAAACGATTGTAGAACTAACTTGCAGCCAGAATGTCAGGAGTAGGTGAGGGTAGTTGCTTTCGAGCACAGAGGTGGGGCGTTGAGGAGTCCAGATACATGGTCTGGCTCCTAGTCCACAATCATGAGGCCCAACTCATGCAGGGCCAGGTGCTGTGGGGAGCATATAGGGCTGAGGCGTGGGACTGGTTGGCTCATGATCTCACCAGTGCCACAGGGATTCCAAGGACTGGTGAGCAGGTCCGTCACCACCATGTGGACCTGAAGAGATGTAAGCAGGACCAATTGAACCTTTGGATCCAGGTGGCCTGGCAAATGCCCAACGCCCCACTACTGAGTAAGTTACATTTAATTATGTATGTAAGAAATTAAACTAGCTGATATTATGGAGATGTGTATTCCAATATTACTCCATTTATATTACAGCTGCAGGTGTCCGTTCTGCGAACCGCAGAGCCTATGGCGATAGGCTGGTGCAGTTGCGCCACCAGGCAGGTCAGTAATCCTCTCCCAGTAACTGTAAAGAAATATAAAAGTATGACAGTTAGCAAAAGACTGCAGTGTAGTCACTAAGTAATAAAATGTGCAGGTAACAGTGTAAGAGTGTTTGCAAGTATTGCTTGATTACAAAAGTCTGTTGCAGTCTGTAATCCAAACAGAAAAATGAAAATGTCTGAAATAAAGTCTGAAATAAAGATGCCCCACCTGTAATATAATAGTACACAACCTGCAGCAGGCTGAAATGTACAGCTGCAGAAGATGAGCAAATCACATGTGTGAAATATAGCCCTGTTGAAATACTGAAACATGACAGAAGTGAGACTGCTGGAAAGGATTGTAATAACTACAGGTAAAACATGTCAATAAAGCCTAGAAGTAAGTACCATCCTGAATAGTAAAATGAAAACAAGTGAGAGAGTGTGAGAAAGAGTTATAAATCCACCAATAAAACAGTAATAACCCCTGAATAAAGTATACTGCAGTCAGTACAGAATGAAATGAATGTGACAAGCAGAACCAAACTGCAAAATGAGTTCAAAGTGTTGCTGCAGCTGGAATGTGTATCCCAAAATCTGGATATGTTGCTCTCAGTCTGCAATATGCAGATAGTATGATTGTCTGAAATACCAAACATCCACAGTTGTCTATAGCTATATAAAGCAAATGTAGCAGGATGATGTAGCTGAACAAAGCCAGATATGAACGTGTATGAATAACAATAAAATGTATATTGATGTAGCAGTAACAGTCCTATCACCAAATTGAAGTAGTTATCATATAGGAAACTGTAGTTAGAACAGTAGTGTGTATATATCTGCAGCCATTAGAAATGTAAAGCATATGTATTGGTATTCAAAGTGTTAATAATATTTTCTTCACCCCACCCTATAACCACATATAATCCATTCACGTGAAATTGGTATGTGCAATCACAATTAACACCCCTGGACATTTGTCCTGTTGGGTCATAAATATTTGCATGTACGTTGATGCATCTGCCCTGTTTATACATCCAAACCTGATGGCCTGTTGCCATCAATCAACCCTGCATGTTGTTGGACTGTGTATTGCTGTTCATATTATGCACGTGTTATGCTCGCTGTTCAATGGTGTGATTATCTGGGTGTTTGGTTAATGGGAATACTAATGCATGCTGTTACAACTAATTGCGAATGGTATTGTATGTTACTAACCCAAACTGTCATGACATAATGCAAAACATAGGACGACAGGGAAGGCGGGTTCCAGCGGACCCACCTCTCCCACCTCAGCTGGCGAGTGCACCTGGCACTAGTGCCCAGTCTGGACCCTCCTCCAGTGGCCCTGTGCCACCTGCGGGTGGAAGTGCTGCAGGGGATGGGGCCCATCCCCCCTCTGCAAGTGTGGCTGGAGGAGAACCACCACTCACCCTCCGTAGCATCCGGACTGTGGTGCGTAGGGAGATCCAGGACTCTGTTCTTGGGCCCCTACGCCAGCTTGAGGCACAGGTGGCACAACTTACGGGCATGCCTGTTGCCCAGCCTACACAGCCCCCAGTACAGCCCCGTCCTCGGCAGTGAAGGAACAGTGGCAACTGCCCATGGGTGGGGATATCAGTTCCACTGTTGCCATCTGTGGGCTCATGGGCTCTGGATATCCAAACATCCGTCCCCGTCAATTGTGTAACCCCCCCACATGTGTCATACACCGCCCCTGTATGCGTCTTGTTTGTCTTGTCTGTTGACCTACCCAACCTACCTCCCCAGCTATACTGACTTCCTTCACCTGACATACCACTCTCACCTGAAAAAAAAAAAAAAAAAAGGGCACTCTGTACACAAAAAAATTATGCCCCATACATAGCTGCCCATTCCGCACACATGTCTGCTGGACATGGAAACTATCAATTACAATTGGCTGTACAACAAGTATTATTGTTGTCCTGACACCTCTCTCAGGGGTGGAAGGTTTCAAATGTCACACCAAATTACATACATATGCACAGCTGTTGCTGATGAAGAAATGGGCAGCTATGGGCCTTACCTACATCCCTCCTGCAAAACCCAAGCTTGTTTCCCTACTGTCTTACCCTCTTTGTGACCCCTTTTTCACCACTTTCCTGTCTCCCCATTTTCATTTCTTTCAAAGAAAATAGCGCGGGTGTGCGCCAGAGTAAGCACTGTTAAGTGGTTGTAAGCGGGTGTGCGCGGAGCTGAATGCCAGTGCGCATGTGGGAGCTCTGCACAAACCAGAGCTAACCCGGTTACAACTGCTTAAAAGTGCCTTAGTCTCTCTGATTGACAGGTCCTGTAGTCAGTTCAAAAGCAAAATAAAATCCCACTGTCAGTCCCGAACCCAGGATCTTGGAAACAGTAGTCTGCATGACCTATCACTAAGCCATGACTCTTATATAAGAACATTGTGCTAAAATAAATATATCATGTAAAAGTAGGAATGAATGTAAAGGGAATATAGGATGTGTAGTACACAAAGCATGTCATATATACTTACTGTCAAAACTAGTGGATTTCCATAATAGTAGTGTGTGAACAGAAACAGCCATGCTAGTTGGTAGCTAGTAGGTAATAATGTCAGTTAGTGTACATATATAAATGTATGTATATTTACATATATATATATATATATATAAATATATATCTATATATAGTTGTAGGTGTCAGTGTGCATACACACTTACTACAGGAAACAGGAGAGAGGAATGGAGAAATGTGAATCTACAACACAGCCTGAATCATGAGAGAGATACTAACCTTTACACTCAAAGAACAGTGTCCACAGCATACCAGCATGGTCCCCGCCCTTACAATCTGAAAGGGCAATGCCTATCTCACATACCCTTTTATAGCACTGTCCTGAAATCACAGTGAGAACTGCAATCAGTACACAACTGGCTGCATGCAATTAGCAAATGCTGGCATACAATTGGTGCAGAGGCCATCACATGGACTTATGCAGATACCTACAAAAGCATCCTGTACTCACACTCCACACATGCAATACTTTCATTGCACTGTCTGGAGGCAGACAGAGAGAGAGAGAGAGAGTGAGAGAAAAAAAAAATAAGAACACAAACAACAACACACGGTACACAAACTAAGTTGAAGCTGTCAGCAGTGTCAGTACCAAGCTGGGCTAGCAGCAGCAGGAAGCTGTAGTAACGGTAATGCAACCAGCTGCGACAAACACAGGTAATGTAAAGTAACAAGTTAATAGTCTACATACTGTGAACCCTCCATATGTGTCATAGGTCTGTATCTATAGGTATGTCCATGTGATATGTTGTGTGCACATAGTTCCACCCAAAGGGGATGACTATACATTACATGTCATTCAGTGTTAGGCCATGATCCTGGCACCAGTTGTCCGTTTCAGTGAGGCCTGTCTGTAGGATGTGTGTGTCAGCTGGTGTAACGACTATGGCGCTTAGTTTGCAGTCATCTGGGAACTTTGTCATCCACAACCCGCACATGTTTGCTTTCACATCTGAGAAATAAATGCCAAACAAGAGGGGTCCTAGGACAGAGGCCTGTGGGATACCACATGTGACCGGCATTGAGTCCGACATGGCTCCTGCAATATTGATATTATGGATTCTGTATGTCAACCAGTGTGCAACCCATCATGTGACATATGTAGTAACATATAAGCTAATGAGCTTGTCTATGATGCCTGAGTGGAGTACTGTGTTGAAGGCCTTAGGCAAGTCCAGGTAGGCTGTATGGACTGCGTTGCCCTCATCAATGGCTGTAGTGACTGTTTTGAAAGGTCAACCAGGTTCAAAAGGCAGGATCAGCCCATCACAAAGGCAAACTGGCTGGGAACAAATGCCTGCAGGTACCCAATATCGCTGTATATGCGTCCCATACTGAATCATTCCATAGCTTTGCAGACCAGGCTGGTTAAGCTTATGGGGCGGTAGTTCCCAGGGACAGTAGAGGTGCCTCCTTAGTGGAGTGGGACCACTGTTGCTGTATGCCAGTGTTCAGGTACATATCCTGTAGTACGGCCAAGGTTAAATATCAGTCTAATATGCGGTTGTATGTCCTCTTGGAGTTCACGTAGCACACATCCAGGGATACCATCAGGTCACATTGATGCTGTGTGTTCTGCTTTGCTGAGGGCAGCCCTCACCTGGACTTGTGAGATGATAGGGAGGTTACATTCAGCTGTGATAAGTATTCCTAAGTGTGGGGGAGAAGGAGGGGGGATATGTGCACTGAACCTGTCTGCCAGAATGTTGCCAATATCTGTGTGTTCGGTGAATGTTAAGTAGGTGTGTAGTAACTCTGAGCATATCTGAGGCATTTGGTCCATATGTGTAACATAACTGAAGAAGGCCTTGTGGTTATCTATAGTGTTCGTGGCCATTTCCCTCCCAGAGTAGGCCGTGGATGTTGTTATGAGAGACCGTAGCTTATTACCAGTACTGACCACAGATGCCTTCCCTTTATGTGAATCTGCTCTGTCCTGCAGTAGCCTCCTTCTATTGATATACAATCTGCCTTTGGCTGGGGTCCACCAGACAGGATGCCTAACCTTTGTGCATAGGGTCTGGGTTAGAAATGTGTGTGCATGTTCCATGCATTTTCTGGGATGTCCGTGGGAAGCATTCGCAAAGGGGTCAGCAGTGTGGGTTGTGGCTTCCACTGGCCCAGTGGGCTGCATGGATACCATGTCAGTCCTAACAAGTGAATATCTGTCTAATCACAGATATATCAAAGTAGTCTACTGTGCTGGTGGTGGTGGTGGAGGGATATGTATATCCAGGCCGAGTAATATGTGTCCAGATCACACTAGTGGATGGCGTTCCACATACAGTACCTTGGTATGAACCCCCAGAGTGAGGTTGTGCATTGGACCTGTCTCAGTGTGCTGACTGATGGGGCATGCTACTATGTTGTATGGAATGTGGCAGGTATTGTTGCACAGGTATCGGCTGAGCACTGATATCTGTCCATGTACTTGTGTATCCACCAAGAGACACACACATGCTACATATGGGAGTAGTAGTATATCACTACAGTTGAGTATCATGTATAGTATGTGTGCCATATATTGCTGACATAGTCTGCTGATATCCTGTTTGTGTTCTCTTCCAGGGACATGGTGCATCAGCGTAATCCTGCCTACTCTGCAGCAGAAGATGAGGAGATACACCAGAGCCTGGTGCGGGATTATGACATACTGTTTTCCCGCACCAGCCAGAATCAGCAGGAGAGGGCTGCACTGTGACAAGACCTTGTCCATAGGGTAAATGACATTGGCACGCATAATAGGACATATGAGCAGGTACGACATCACTGCAGTGATTTAATCAGAAATGTCCGTCAGCTTGCGTCGGATATCCACAGGCAACAGGTCGCCACAGGAGGTGGGGTGGCCACACATCCCCCCCTCACCAGACTGGAGGGGCTATGCCTAAGTGTTGTGGCTCCAGCCCCAGAACATCAACAGCAACACACCTGCATCATGATGGAGGCTGGATCCACACAGCAACACGACATGGAGCGTGCAGGTAATATGCCATATGTACACTTGGCTGTTCTGTAGACTGTTAGTTTATGCATGTGTAAGGTGTGTCCGTGGTATGTAGCTGTCAACATAGTATGTAATTGTGCAGGTGTGATATTGCCAATATCAGCAGCTGACATGTGAAAGGCAACTGGTGTACTACTGCACTGTATCATATGTAGTATCAATGGCACAGTTGTGCCCACTGACATTAATCTCCTCATTTCTGCAGGTCCCTCCGGTGTTACAGCAAGGCAGCCCATCCATGTTGGTGAGTGTGTTTTAACAATACCTATAATAGTCCTGATAGTGCTAGTAATACTAGTGTAACTCAGTAGTGCTCTGTGTGTATACTGCGGGGTGTGCATGTGTGCCTGTGTCCACGTGTGCATGTGTGCATGTGTGCCTGTGTCCACATGTGCATGTGTGCATGTGTGCCTGTGTCCACGTGTACATGTGTGCATGTGTGCATGTATGCATGTGTCCATGTGTACACGTGTCCACGTGTGCATGTGTGCATGTGTGCACATGTGCATGTGTGCATGTGTGCCTGTGTCCACGTATGCACATGTGCATGTGTGCATGTGTGCATGTGTGCCAGTGTCCATGTTTGCATGTGTGCATGTGTGCATGTGTGCATTAGTGCATCACTGGTAACATTGTGTAGACATTGTAAACTGTGTTTCCTGTCTTCCTCCCACAGGTTCTGGTGCTGCTCTGGTGTCCTGCAGCAGGGAACCTGAATCTGGTGCCACAGGTACTGATAATGATGATATCTGTGTAATGGCACAGGAAGGTGTGTCAGGGTCCGTCATTGGTCAGCCAATTGACAGTACACAGCTGTCAACCCCATCATTGCGCACAGTCATCCTGCCAGTACATCCTATGTCACCATTGTCCCTAGGTGATGGACAGGATACAGTGGGCATTGACCAGGGTAATGTGGTATCTGTGGCACATGCTTCCCCACACAGCAGCCATGGGCAGGGTCCTGCGGTGGTACCACACAGACAGTTGCCCATGGGTTCTCGTGGGAGCATCTGTGGGCGTACTGCCTCTGGCAGACGTGCCCAAAGAGGTCTGTCAACCTCAGCTATGTTTTGGGCTGTCATGCAGGCACAGTCGCGTATGGAAAGGTACACCAAACAGGGTCTGAGGGAGCTGAGAGCATGTCGCACAGCCATGACTGACAGTATGCGTGACATCGCCGACGCTATCCGTAATTTCACCGATGTCATAGACAGACGTTGTGGAGACATATTACATCAGTTCCACAATGACATGTCCATGAGCCAGGGCAATGGTGGACGGTTGCGGCGTCGACGTGGCCGTATGCCAGCAACAGCAGCAGCTGGCAGTCGGTGCGGATGACAACAGGCCCGTGGACGCCCCCATAGTGTCAGCAGCAGCCCCAATAATGCTGGGTCTGTGCTGTCATCGGAACGCCCCAGGAGACCACGTGCACGTGGCTCTGGACAGTCCCAACAGGGACCTGTGTCCAGTCAACACACTCCCGCTTCTGATGACAGTACCCAGTCTGGCTTAGTACCGGATACAATCCGTAGCACCCCTGCCAGGCACAGGTACCATGTCCGTGCCCACAGACACTGATCTGTATGACCTGCCAGGTACAGTCTGTGGCTGTCCACAAACTTCAGTATATGGCATCCATGAGGTGGAACTGTGTGCATGCATACACACATGCGAAATGTTAACACCTAGGGCTACCACATACACGCACACACTGCACCAATAGTGCCCCACCCTGTACTGCTGTCCCTCACCAACACACATACACACACATGTCAATTGGTGGTATCAGTGGCAGACTCAGGCATACCTAATTCACACCCTGTGCATATGATGAAACTGTGCCACCTCCTGCAATCTCCAACATCAGTGCAGGAACAGGTAAACATGTTGCTGATGCACAGGGTGACTACATAGAAGTGTATTACTAGTATCATGTTGGTAACAGTACAGTGTGCTGATATGACTGTGTGTATATCCCAGCATGCCTGATGCAGTGACTGTATGACTGTCCTGAATTGGTATCTACACCCATAGTAAGTACCATAGTGTAACAGCTGCACATTATTGCATACCGGTGGTAAGGATGTCAACAGATAGCCACATACATAGGTAGCACAGGGGGGGAGGCTAATGCAAGTAGTGATACGCAATGATGGACATGTACAGTAATGGTGGCAAGTTGCCCACAACGACTATGCAATGTGGATGTTTGCGCATGTTGATATGTGTGCAGTAGCAATGTAATACAAATCACAATTAACTATGACATAATATCAGTTGTACCATGGACATCTGAGCTGTGCATTCCTGGGTACATGTTGATAGTGCCTACATATTTGCACTGTTACCTACTGTAAGTGTTTCCCCTTCTTTGTTGTACAATGGACTACTTCTAGCCCTGCTTACTGTAGCTTTGTTTGCATGCATGTTCGCTTGGGGTTCCCTGGAACACTGCTTCCACCTGCAATGCAGAGTTACAGTGCTTCTGTGGACTCCTAGTGACATCTGCATAGCATACTATACGTATGTCAAGTTTCCACATGACAGAACATCACTGTCTGTCCTGTTCGCATGTACATTGCCTGTGACACATTGCACATGACTTACCTGGCATTTACCCACGTGTGCAGTCATATATGCCAGTGCTATGAAATCAGTAGCAGTACACCCACACATACACACCTTCAGTATGTTGTTCCCCATTGGCCCTATGTGTTGGTAATCACCATGGCAATCACACTACTATGGTAGCATGTGCAAAGGTAACCTGTGAATCACCTCTATGGTCCAGTTGTGGTTTATGTGAGTCATGTGGCAATGTCACAGCTGCCACATGTATGCAGTCAACCCTCTCCCCTGGCCAGGAATGTACAACACATGTGTGGGATGCCACCACATAGCCAATCTGGGGACTGAGCACTCTGAACCCAGTACTGCCATACTCTGTCAGGTGGCATGACATACTACAGTGACTACAATACCAGTCTGACATAGACCCACACTGACAGCAATCTGAACACACTGGGGCATACTTGGAGACTCAGAATAGCATCCTGCCTGAGCATCACACACCTCCGCAGCTGGCACACAGGCATACGCTACGCCGAACAGAGCACATGCCACACATGGCACACACATCCTGTGTGCCACACACTCACAGCCTGTAGGGCTACACAACACACCTGCTACAGATGTGTCAGGTACCTCTCTTGGCCGCTGCAGTGGGGTCCCGCTCAACAGGCTGTACATGGTGAAGGTCACAGTGATATGCCTGTGGGGCACTATGGTCCACCACAAAACACATGCATACAGGTCAGTCAGAGGCATGGACACATATGACTCAGTCATTGACCATGCCACTATGGATGACCTGAGACATACCTCCCTGGACTACATGATAGGGAACATAGAAGGGATCTCTCAGCATGTGGCATGGGCCAGTATGAGCCTGATCTTGGTTGCCATCATACCCTCACCAGGTATGCTACCACAATATGTAGGAAGGGTGTTCTATGTCTACATTCTGCTCTATCTCCAATGTCATTCATAGGGTATCCACTGGCTGTCAACGTGTGCTTACATGCTAGGGAAGCCACAATGATTTGCGAGGGGCAGCTTGCACGTGACACCCATGGGCCATTGTATACTGGCAAAGCCCCTTGATACACACATAGTGCCTTTTGCTGCAGGACACGGATTACATACCCACCTCCGTGGGTATCACACAGGATAGGACACTAACAGAGATGTTACACAACACCAGCAGTGTACACCGCAAGATGCATGCACTGGACACTGTCCTCAGCACGGTGAACTGCAATATCTGTGCAGTACCAGATTCCTGATCCACGGCTCACAGGTGCAACCCATCACTGCCAGGTTATACCTCATACCATGCCTGTCGTCCCCTACACATGTAACACACATGGACAGGGGGGTGGTATCCCAAGGCACCACAGATACACATACCTCCAGGTTGTTGGCACAGCACAAAGCATCAGGGCCTATCCATGAGCAGCTAACAGTGTGTTGGACTGCCTTCTGGTTCATAGCCTGGCGCACACAACCATCCCATACACAGGAAACCCACCTATCCTCCCTAACAACACTGGCAATATGTCAGTCTCAAGAAATGTCTTTATATGGCTGGACTGCATCCAGCCAAACATTGTGCGTGAGCATTTCTGTAGCTACAGCACACTAGCTGAAAGGTTCCCAGCATGTGGTCACTGAATTGCAGTGGAATAACATGTTACCACTCCCACAACAGATGGGAACATGCAGCACCTGTTCATCGACTACATGTAGACTATATGGCCCAGACCAGATGTGTATCCCCTGCTGTAGGTATTATACCATATACAGCCCACACTGTATAGACACATACCGCGTGCGGCCCCTGCACAGTAAGACACAGTCATATTGTTATGCATTGCGAATACCATTTATCCACTTGAGGCACGTGTCAGACATGGTAACTACTGAAGGTCACAGGTATTTATGTGTATGTGTCACACACATACATCATTTGTGCATTGCCATTGCTGGTTTAGGCAATGGCATGCATTGTTATGCACAACAACCCACACAAGGTCATATTGTGTGACACAACCACACGTGGCAGTTGTGGGTTTCCAAAACATACCTATCTGTGCTCTGACAATGGTAATAGACCCAGTAGCGGAGCGCACTATTGGCATTACTGGCCAAGTAGCCCTGTTTGGCTGTACTGATAGTGTGGTGACATCCCCTGTGTTTACTGGGGGAATATGCAGCATCTGGTGTATTGTAGTATTTTCCAAAAGGATCTGTTCTCTCACACTTGCAATTACACACACACACACTTGCCATTTGCAGGATTCATACCCCTACCTAACTATGTCACGACACGTGAGAGAGATGCATTAACAAAGCGCAATATTCGGATTACTAGGAGGTTCCTCTTCTCCGGCTGTACTTATAGGGTGCTGACATCATCAGTGTTTGGAAAGGGTACTGTGCATCATGTAGTGTGATCTCCTGATTGCCAAAAAGCGCATGTCTTTCATACAGAATTGCACACACACAAACTCTCTCATCCAAACACACACAGTTGCCATTTGCAGGTTTCAAACCCCTACTTAATTATGTTATGACACTTAAGAGAGACGCATTAGCAGAGTGCACTATTCGGATTATTGGGAGGTTCCCCTTCTCCTGCTGTACTTATAGGGTGCTGACATCATCAGTGCTTAGATAGGGGAATGTGCATCCTGTAGAGTGTTTTCCCAGTTGCCAAAAGGGACACTCCCCTCACACAGACTTGCACACACACTAACCCACCCTCCACATAGACTGGGCAGTTGCAGGATTCAAACCCCTAACTAACTATGTTATGACACTCGTGACAGACGCATTAGCGAAGCACGCTATTCACATTATTGGGAGGTTTTCCTTCTCCTGCTGTACTTATAGGGTGCTGACATCATCAGTGCTTAGATAGGGGAATGTGCATCCTGTAGAGTGTTTTCCCAGTTGCCAAAAGGGACATTTCCCTCACACAAACTTGCACAAACACTAACCCCCCTCCACACACACTGGGCAGTTGCAGGATTCAAACCCCTACCTAACTATGTTATGACACTCGTAACAGACGCATTAGCAGAGCGTGCTATTCGCATTACTGGGAGGTTTCCCTTCTCCTCTTCTCCTGCTGTACTTATAGGGTGCTGACATCATCAGTGCTTAGAAAGGGGAATGTGCATCCTGTAGAGTGTTTTCCCAGTTGCCAAAAGGGACACTTCCCTCACACAGACTTGCACACACATCAACCCCGCTAACCCACACACACACACACACACACACACACACACTGAGCATTTGCATGGTTCAAACCCCTATCTAACTATATTATGGCACTTGAGGGAGACGCATTAGCAGAGCACGCTATCCGAATTACTGGGCATCTGTTCTGCACCTGCAGTATGTATAGGGTGCTGACATCTTTATTTCTACAGAGGTATGTACATCTAGAACTACCTGTCAGGTGGGGGATAGCATATATATGCATTTGCAGCCACCTACTTCAGGGTCAGATACGCACATCGCACTGGCAGGTTATGTTCTATACCATGCTTCGTGACCACAGGACCTGTAACACACAACACAACCAGTCCAGAACACCACTCCCACATCCAGGACACACACTTTGCTTCCCTGGGAACAGTGCCGGGATATGCAGGTGTTCACATACACCATTCCAGTTGTTAACATCAGGTACAGGCATATTGTGTGTGGGAACTACTCAGGCCTCTACAACTTTACGCTACAGCCACTACAATTTGTGGGTCCATGTGCTATGGCAGAACCACTCACCACAGCCACATGGGGGAATACATATTGCACCTGTCCATCTGCAACATGGGAACTCACTGTTCCACACCAGAGGTAGACCACCATTGTTGATATCTGACCATACCCACCTTTCCCTGGACATCCATATCCCATCCCCACCCCCAGGCAAGGTTGTCACTGCAAACAAATTGTATTTAGCACAAGCAGACTCTACACTTGTGAAGACTGGGGTGGACGACTTCAAAAGGACCCATGCTGGGGGGACTATACTGGCCACTCTGCATAATCCTTGACAATTGCATTCTATGAGCATGTTTAAGGTTTGCATTGATCATGCTATCCCACATATACCCATGACTGCTCCACAATAGGACACCTGTCAGGTGTACACCAGCCATATATGAGCCGCCCAGCAGACAGAGTGAGCTAATACATTGCAGAGCTGTAGCCCACAGAGGGAGGACATCTGTGAACAGTACCGGCACAACACTTCAATCCCACATAATCATCACAACACAGTGTTGACAGTGGAATTGTCCAGACAATGCAGATAGGGCTCCCCTCAGTCTGTTATTGATGCCCACTTACTGTTAGAGGTCCTCAGCAACCCTCTTCCAGCACACACCAACAACATGGATGTGGCTTAGCACATTCAAACCCTGGGATCTCCACTGTGCCCCTGCTTGACAGAGGCACAGCTCACTAGCCTCACACGTTGCCTTATGTGACCTACTTTACAGTGGCACAGTAGCCTACTGTACTGGGAATGCAGATGCCAAGCACACTCTGGCTAAGCTGTCATTCCCTAGGGCAAACAGCCTAGTATTGACCTCTACACCCATATGTTCAATTGCAAAATGCACAATATTTGTTGTGCTGTTATACTGTTTGCAGGTCTTTATTCCCATAGCATTCCCTGTTCCTATGAACAACTTGTGTATCTGTGGAAGATGTTTTAATATGAGGGTGATCCACTATATCACTTATGTCTCTGTAGTCATTTACTGTGTGCACTGGGCAGATTGCTGTGTTGTGGTTGGTTCCTGGAATGACACGTAGAAATACCAGTTATGTGTGGCTAACTGCTAAACGGAGATATGGCCTAAGTGTGTGAGCATGCCCAGTTCAGCCTTTCCATGGCATGTTGTCTGACATATGCCTCATTTATCAAAGTGTGCGAGCATGCCCAGTGTGAGCTTTCCATATGTTGAACTCTGCAGTCCACCACATATTTGGGTGTGTGTGAACTTCACCAATATCTCACGTTTATGGTTGTGTGTTGGGTGTCATGTTGTGTACTTAATGGCCAACTGAATTGTGTCTGCCACAACAGGGATTATACTGTGCCTGCAGGGATTGCATGGGATACTTTGCATACAGTTGTCAACATCCTTTCATAATGACCTAGCACTGTAGTACCGTATAGTGTACTGGTTCAGTACTTTCACTGTGGTGGACAGTATCCTGGGTTTTAGTCCTATCACTGCTTGACATCTTCATAGTGAGCACAACAGACTGTGTAGGGGCCAGTTGTGCACATATGACCATGTTGCATTATGTTCAGATATGGACTACCTACACCAGGCTTGTCCAACATTGGTAGTGTATTCCACAACATAGGTGGACATTGGCAAACACTAGCGATGTTCCCTAGGCCATTTCTGATGCTAGTCACAGAGGGTGTTTGTCCTTCGACACACATTGTAACTGGAGTTTGCCATGACATATGTCATGGTTAGTATACTGTGCCTCAGTCTACCTCTGACATAACAGTGATACCCAGGGTTAACCTACCATCTCCCATCCACTCATCAGGATTCCTCTTGAGGGGTGTCGATAGGTGACTCTCTGGCTAACCTGTACTGGGAGTTTACTCAAGAGTGGGGGTGGCTTCTGTGTTATGGATCATTCAGTACAGCTTGTCCTATGTATGTCAGTGCTGGGGTTCAGGTCTCTCATGTGCATAGCTCACTGCCATTCAGATTGTACAAGGTGCAGCATGTTCATTGATTCCAGCTTGGACATGGCTTCATACATCAGGCACAGCTTGCCTCTGGGTGGGCAGTATGGCAGTGTGTGGAGCTGCAGTTTGTTTAATCAGGCAACACATGGCATCTGTTCATGCTCTTTGCTACTCCTGGTGGGGTACTGTTTTGGACTTTACAGTTGATGGAGGTGTCTGCTGAGGTATATCCCACAGGGGCTATTGTAGTCAATTGTGTCGCTGATGAAGGATGACTGCAGAGCCACAGTGACCTCCCCTTATCTAGATCTGACAACCTTCATGATTGGGTGGGTATATGGTATGTTTCTGCGAACACTACAGCCGCATGTTTGTCCAATGCAGGATATCTATCACCTTGTGTCCCCAGGTCTCTCATTACATGTTAGGTACATAATGGGTTAACACCTGTGTGGTAATTGGTGGGTACTTACTGTATATCCACGGTGGTTGTCTATACACATTTCTGCAATTAGCTTGCTGACATGGCTATGGCTCCAGTTGTCTGTTTCTATGTGGCCCTTTTGTGGGTTGCTTGTGTCAGCTGGGGGTCAGATATGGTGGGCAGTTTGTACTCCTCTGCATACATGTTCAGTCACAGTCCTTCCATGTTGGCCTGTACCTATGGTACATATATACGGAACGGGGGAGGTCCCAGGACCAAGCCTTGTGGGATGCCACTCATATCTGCTTTGTAGTCTGACATGGATGCAGCATGTCTGACCATGTCAGTTTTGCCCTTGGTCTGGTTTGCAACCCCTCTACTGACATAGGGGTTTATATTTAAGCTGGTGAACATATCCATACTGAACTCATAGGGTATATTGTCTGGAAGCATTTGCACGGTCCAGCTATGCTGTGTGGACCACATTGCCCTCATCAATGACCTTAATGATTGTTTCAAATGGGTCAAACATGTTTAGGGGCAGGATCTGCACTTACGACAGCCACACTGGGTAGGGTCCGGTGTCAGTAGGTCCACAATAGCTTTATGTCTGCGGTACATACTGATCCTTTCCATAGCTGTGCAGACCAAGCTTGTCAGGATCCTGGGGTGGTAGTTTGCAGTATCCATTCAGGCAACATCTTTGTTGTGAAGGACCACTGTTGTTGCACACTGCTCTTTGGGTACATATCCTGTGGTAAGGCTGACATTGGGCAGTAGTTTGATTTGGCATTCCATTATTCTTGGAGTCCATGTTGGCCTCAGCCCAGGACACCATCACATACCTTTGCTGCTGTGTGTTTTGCTTTGTAGATGATGGCTGTTACCTCAGCATCTGCAATGTCAGGGGGCCAGCAGTCTGCTGGGATAGATATTTTGCATTCTGGGGGAGGGGGGTTGCACTACACCTGTCAGGTTGTATGTTGGCAATATGTGTGTGTGTTTATGTTGTTTGTAATATCTGTGTGATTCAGAGCATATCTGTGAATTCCCAACATGGTTCCTACCATAAGTTGAGTAAGCCTTGTGATTATCCTTAGTGTTCTGTACAATTTGTATCTTCATAGGTTCATAGGTTCATACTAGGCTATCTACCCTAGGGCATTAGTAAGCCTAGCCAGAGTGTGTGTGTCTTTTGCCGCCCCTTGCTATGTGACTATTATGGCCATTTATGATTTTCTTTACTGTGCCTCTGTCTGGACGTGACACAGTGAAGACCCCAGTGTACATCTACGATCATCCATCCACTTGGCAATATTCCTGTTGAGGGGTGTCAGTGAGGGGCTCTGCCTAACATGGATTGGGATCCTGTTCCTGGGTGTGGGAAGCCTCTGGGTTATGTATCTGTCCCTCCAGCACATCCTATTTCATTATGTGTTGAGGCTGACATCTGTCACTCTCACAGCTCCAATGGCTTTGATTTCCTGGAGTGGAGCATGTCTATTACTCCTGTGTTGGACATGGCCTTGTACAACAGACATACAATGCCTCTGTGTAGGCAGTCTGTGACTGCATTCATCTGGGTTGTCTACAGCCAGGCAGCATATGACATATATTTGACACCCTTTATCCTCTTGGTGAGGTACCTTTGAGGTCTTCCTAACCGCTGCAGGTGTCAGGTACAGTACATCCCATATGAGTCATTGTACTAGATTATGGGTCTGATAAGGGAACAGTACAGGGGCACAGTGACCTCTGTTGCTGTAGATGTGAATCCTTTCATGATACGGTGTCCAATATAGACAGTCTTCCTAGCCACATTGGCATTGTGAGTGTCACATGACAGGTTACTGTCAACTTGTGTCCCTAGGTCCCTGATTACTCCTTGCATACATAATGGTTTACCACCTATGTGGTAATTTGTGAGTACCTTGTCTGGTATTTGGTGGGACATTCATACTGTCCAGTGTCTTCAGGATGTCTGGGTGGGGTTACTGTGTGTGAGAGTGTGGTCTGTCGCATGCTACAGACTGTACAGCAGTTTTGACTACAGTTAGGTGCACATGGGTGGTCTCCGCTGGTTTGTGCATTGTCAGTTACCTGGCCGTATGGGTGTCTGTGCTGCATATGGATACTCCCCCTCCTTTGATGTTTTGGTCCAGGTGTTGGGGCCATAACGCATGATATGTGACATAACCTGGTAGTGCTGGTGTGATATCAGTAGGCTTGCAGCAGGCTTCTGTCACTGCACAGAAATCAATGTTCTCCATACTGGGAAGTGCCTCAGGAGCATGCATATTGCAGTTTACACATCTGGCATTGGTCAGCATTACCCTTATGTTTCTTACCACTTATGTTTTCTAGGGTGGTGGGTTAGTCTTTTTGGCCTTGCCTACGTACGGCTCTATGGAGGTGGCAAAGGCCTTATCTAGTATCCAGACGCCCAGGGGTAACAGGTGCAAGCCATCCCTGGAACAGCAGCATGGCTTGTCATGCATGACATCTCAAGCAGACAGACATTAGACCCTCTTGGACTGACAGCTGTAACTGTGCCACCTGTTAAAGCTGATCATTCTGTGTTTGTACTGTGGCATCATTCTTGGTGAGGGTTGGATGCTGCAAACGGACAGTGTCATACCGGCCTGGAGTACATACTCAGAGAGCTCATCCATGTCTCTTTTCATGTAGTCCAGGGAGGTACATCTCAGGTCATTCACACCAGCATGGACAATGAGTGCATCATATTTCTGCTTGCTTTGGGGTGACCTACGTACTTGTGTTATGTGGCATATTGTGGCAGCCTACAGGCAGCTTACTGTACCCTTTCCCTTGTTCAGTCTGGTGAGTGGGACAGCAGTGTGTCTGCCTATACAGACACCTATTACAACTGTATCAGGCATGTTGTTTCTCCTTCTGGCCTGTAACTGTTTGGCACACCAGCTTTGTGTACTATGTGTTGCATGTGCTATGTTTGGAGGTTGTGGTTGCTTGAGGTCTGCTTTGGAGGCCTCTGTTGGTGTGGTGTGTTTGTAATTAGGGCCTCTGGGAATGTTTTTCTGTGTTTATGTGTTTGGTTTACAGTTGTGATAGGTCTATGTGGGACTGGGTTTGTGGTGTATGTGGTTACCTTCTCCTCCTGACTAGTTTTGACAGTACTGAGTTGGGGGAGCTCAGCCTCTGGTTTGGATAAATGGTTGCATCTCTCACATATATTTGTGTTTATTGGGGGGAGTTGAGGGTTGTCTGTGTACTTGGGGCAGGTGTCACATTGCCTCTGGATTCACAGATTCTACTTGTCGTGGCTGGCCTTAGTGGATTTTATGTGTGGACATATTTTATTGCCATACTACTGATCAGTGATTACTTCCCTTTTTATGTTTGCTCTATCATGTAGTTGCTTCCTCATTCTCTTGCATGGTTTGGTAATGGCTGGAGTCCAGCATGCCAGATGCCTGCGTGTATGGCATTGTGTCTTGTTGTTATTTGTGATTGCATAATCCAAGCATTCCTGGCTGTGTTCATGGAATGCCTGTATAACATGTTCTGCGGTGTGTCCCATATTCTGCACCTGCACAGGGCCTTTCGTGGATTCCACATCGGTTTGGAGGGGTGCAACTTATGCTTTACACATGTTTTTCACTGTGGTTTTCTGGCCAGGGACTGTGGTCAGGATTTGTATATCCGGTGTGATTACTCTATGATCTGGTCTTACCAGTGAGGGATACACTTCTCATCTTGTCATCCAGTATGCATGTTGCTGATTATCACATCCAGTATGCTTACCCCTCTTGTGGGAGTGGTAGGTTGTTCCTGGGCATTTTGGTTTATGGATTCTGGGAACTTTTCTCCTACTGTGTTGGTGCTAGTATAATGCTCCCAGTGTATGTCTGGGTATTTTCAGTCAACCAATATAATGTGGTTTGGGGGGCTTGATATATTCATGTATTCCAACATAGGCCAGGTGCAGTTCCTGGTATTAGGACAGTAGTCTGCAGCAGGCTATATACTGGGAGGTGGTTTTTAGCCATTGGTATTTGACCATGGCTAATCCATGCTGCTTCTTGTTGTGTTACCAACATGGGGGTGTGGTTATCTTTGACAATTATTGCTAGTCACCCTCCTTTTGTAGCTTGTTCCATGTTTTGAGGCTGTACAGCACAGTATGAGGTGTAACCTGGTAGTGTTAGGGTGTTAATGTGAGCCTTGACACAGTTTTCTATTACAGGACTGATATCAACATTCTCCATACTGTGTGCGTTTACACTGCACGCATCTTGCTGTTTAGACTTCTGGCATTGGGTAGCATTACATCTAGGTTCCTATCCCTTGTGGTACCTATGAAGGTGGGTTTGTGTTTTGAGACTTACCTATTCAGGGCATGCTGTGGGTACTGACAGCCTTTGCCAGTATCCATGGGGCCTGGACTGATAGGTGCATGCCACCCCTAGCAGGTGGTGCATCATGTCATGCTCAGCATGTCTTCCCAGGCTGAAACACATTGGCTCCCCTTTGACTAACTGCATTACTTCAGCCAGTTATTGCAATTGATCATCCCATCGTCATTTTGTGGCTTCATGCTTGGTGAGGGTGGATGTTAGTCAGGGTCCTCAAGTGTGCATATAGTACATGGTGTTACATTACTTAACACATGGCATTCATGCCTCAGGTGGTGCTGCAGGGCTGCCTCTGTCGGATGCACATATTACACTCCCTGTACATGTTTGTGAGCAGGTCATGTCATTTTAGGCATCCCTGTTATTATTTGAGTGAGTCAGAGAGGGGTATCATTCACAGGGTTCCTACTGAGCCCGTGTATGTGCTATGTGTTGCCTCTTTGCCAAGGCCAGGGCATACTGGGCACGCCTCCTTCTGCCTACTGGGGTAGGCTCAGGTTGTTCCTCCTCCGATTCACGCTCTGCCTGTGATGGCCTTGGCAATGGTGGGGGGCTGTTTGGCCCAGCCCTATGCTGGTCCTGCTGCAGCTGTTTTCACAAGATCATATTATGTAGCATAGCACATACCATGACAATTTGGGTACATGTAGTTGGTGAGTACTGCAAGGCTCCACCAGATGTGTCCAGACACCGGAACCGTGACTTAAGCAGCCCAAACACACATTCTATTACATTACGTGTTTGTGCGTGTGCCTCATTATGGCGTCCCTGTTCAGGTGTGTGTGCATTTCTGATGGGTGTCATGAGCCACGGCTCCAGTGCATAACCTGCATCCCCCACTAGGTGTCCATGTGGGATGTCCCCATTGGCAAATGTCTGGTACAGCTGCGTCAAATGCCAGATGTGGGAATCATGGTAGCTCCCAGGGCAGCCAGCACACACATTCATTATTATGCCCTGGGCATCACACATGACCTGGCAGTTGATGGAGGGGAAGCCCTTGCGGTTAATGTAGGCCCTACCCCGCTCACTGGCTGATGTTTTGATGCATATGTGCATGCAGTCTATTGCACCCACTACCTCAGGGTATTCCGCTATTTGCTGGAAGAGACGCATATTCCTAGCCAATACCTCACGGGCATTGGGGAAATATACATGATCACCGACATGTGCTGACATGGCATCCAGGAACTGGTGCAGTACCCTGGAGGCTGATGCCTGTGATATCCCCATCATATCACCAGTTGGTCTCTGGAAGGTACCTGTTGCTAGTATTCTTAGGCCAACACATACCTTGGTTTCCACTGGGATGGGTTCCCCTCTGTTGGTTCTGTGTGTGAGGCGTGGCCTGCACAGCTCAACTATTTGCTGCAGGAGCTCTCTGTCCACTCTATAGCGCTCTACTATCTCCAGCTGATGTAACCCGTGGTAGGTGACCCTGGGCCTGTACACTCTTCTCCGTCTCCTCACTGTGGGTTGTCTGGCACCATCTGCATTGTCACCACCCTCAGCAAGTCGCCTATGTCTCATTATGACAGCTATGGCAGCCCCTAGCATTTCTGCTCTGAGTTCAGCTTTTTCAGTTTTCACTTCTAATAGCTTACTCCTGTCTTGCAGTGTCTCTTGAGAGAAACATCCTGCACTGCTGTTTGCAGAGTTTTAAGTGCTGGGCTGGGCTACTATTCTGTCTGTGTAATTGCCTGCTTCTAATTGTTTTCACCTGCTAGCTCCAGCAGTATTCCCTGCTAGCTTCCTACTAATTCTGTTGCTTCCTTTTTCCTTTCTGTTTCCACAGGGGGGAGCAGCATGCATACCAGCAGAAACGCGCTCACAGTGGCTTACACGCGTGCACACATGCTTACACGGTTCAGGATCTGCCTATTCAGGTTAAAACGCGTGCACACTAGCACAAACAGTGTTACAAATCTACCAACACGCTCCCACATTCTCAGTCTGCCTTACACGTGCGCACACTGCCCTACTCGCGCTTCATGGTGCGCACACGTGCGCATGCACGCCCAGCAAGAAACTTTGGTGTAAGTAACAGTGTACGCCTTCCATTTCTTGACTTTCCCATGCTTATCTTGTGGCACTCCTCTTTCCCTGATCTGTGTCTGTCATCTGTCATGTTACACTGACCTCCAATGAACTGCATTTCTTTCTACCATTCCCCCCTGTGATGTCACCTATCTCCTACTCTATTCCTCCCCCTTATGTATCTCTTACACTACTCAGACTGTGCTCATTTGCTATGTGACTGTAGGATTCAGTATCCTAACCCTCATTTACATCAGATTGCCTACTAATGCTTAGTTACATGTCTTAGACTCAGCTTCCCCCCTTAGCAACCACTACACGGTGGCCATGTTGTTTTTGGTCTGCTGGTCCCTGCATTGTCATTTCATGTATTGCATAAAACCCACATTTGTGGGTTTATAACCTTTATTTTTATGTTTTATACAGCGCAGCCCATTTGCGCGGGGCTGCGCTGCGTTTAAACATCGGCGATCGCTGAAAAAATAAAATTATATTTTTTTAATATTTGCATCAGGGTACCTTGCCAATGGCCACATATTTGGCCATTGGCATGCTGCCTGACACATATGCACCCTTTATTTGGAGCTGACATGGCTCCATTGTGTTTTTTGCAGAAACGTACTCAGTTGTCAACTGAGTACATTTCTGCAGCTAACACGTCTCTTACACGGGCTGGTTTCTGCTTCATGGATCGCTAATATATCTCATTTTCATACCTTTCGGCTGCAAGTGAGGTATTTAGCATATCCACACCCAGTCCTTGTAAGAGATGTTTTAGCTGGTCTCTTACACGGAGTTTTGGGCTGTTCCTGGATCGCGAGGCTTGCATGGAGTGTTACACGTCTCTTACACTCCTTGCAAGCCTTCGTGAATTCTGCCCATAGCCTTGAGATCTTTCTCTACAGTTATTTTTTATGTGTAAACATCTTTACTTCCTTACTTCCTTACTTATTTATTTTCATTTTTATGTAATTGTATACCTGTTCACCAAGTAAGTAGACTACTGGTCCAATTAACATTTCAACCACAACCAGAGCTACAAGGCAGAAACATGTACTTCCACTGCAGCTCAAGAAAAAAAGCCATTAACCTATACTCTGTTATAATAAACAGTGAGAGGTCTTATTTAGTCAGTTAGCAGTGCACATAATATATAAATATAATGACAAAAATCAAAATATATACAACAGTTTTATTTTTTATTTTATATATTAGTTAACCAGATATGCCTGCTAGACACAAATGTGTGTCCTTTTCCAGGTGCAACCCAGGAACATTGTTTAGTTAAGTAAAAAATGTAAACTGGTAAGAATACAAAACCCACACAGTGAACTGCATCAACCTGCTTTATTACTGAACCACACAAAAATAAAATAAAAAGTACTTAGCGCTTTCACCCAAACATCAGGGCATCATCAGAGTACAAGGAATTAACAACAGGGCCATTCATATATATACATACATAATTTCCTAATCACTTAATTAACTAATTAACATCATAAAATTAATTAATTAAACAATGTCACAGTAGAAATGTATATAAAATCACTTGACATCAATAAAAAAACATGTTTAAAATACATATTTAAAATATATATGTAATAAATAAATATATATATAATAGATGGCAACAATACAAAATTGAAATATAAAATACTTATTTTATATAATATATATAGCAAATTTATGATGAATTTGTGGTTATTAAATGATTAAAAATTACTATAACAATATATAAATATATATATAAATATGTAAATAATAAATATGTATTCAATAAATTATAAACTATACATAATAAATAAAATACATTATAAAATTGAAATGGTCATATAAAATGTGACCTGTATTTTAAAACACTTGAAATAGATATGTTTTCATTGATGCCAGGTAACATACAGGCATTTAATCTTAATTGCCATAAACATTCCATAGCCTCAAGCATAATCTTGTCATCCCCACCTTTGTGTGTATTGTGTGGAATTATACCTATAACAAAAATATAAATCTTTTAAAACTAGGACATCTAGTGCTATGCATATATAGTGAACTAGTGGTGTTATGTTTCCTAATATCCCTAGCATGTTCGACTATGCGTTCCCTTAACTTCCTAATAGTCTTACCAACATAAAATGCTGGGCAAGTGGAGCAAGTAGCCAGGTACATCACCATCTTAGTGTTGCAGTTACAGTAACCAGGACACCGAATAGTCTTATTAAAACCCTGTATTGCTACATAAGGGCCATCATTAATGTATTTACAGGTGTGACAAGTACCACATTTACTCATTTTTGATGCTTTATACAAATTCCTGTAACTGTTAGACTCATAAACGTCCTTTAAATTTCTGCCTCTACTAAAGGTTATTTTTGGCTGACTTCCCAACAATGTAGATAGCTCAGCATTGATAACAAAAACACTTGTCGATGTGTCTTTTATAATATCAGCTAGAAAATATGATGTATCATTATAGGGCAAAATAAAGGAATCATATCTAACCAAACTAGCACTATTATTGGACAGGTTGTCACATCCATATATGATTATAGGTTTGTAAAGTATAGTCCTATCGATGTAAATATCCTTTTTAATAGTATCAATAAGGTTCTTTGGGTATCCTCGATCCATAAACATTTTAGACAAAATCTCAATTTCAAGTTTAAAGATACTATCATCACTAATAATTCTTGATAATCTAACCATTTGTCCTTTTATCAGATTTCTTTTTTGATACATAGGATGACAACTATCAAAATGTAAAAAAGAATTAGAGTAGGTTTTCTTCCTAAAAATGTTTGAATGAAAACCATCACCATCAACGGACAAAGTAAGATCAAGAAATTCACATTGCTTCTCTTGAATATTACTTGTGAATTTAAGAAAGTCAGAAGTCGTCCCCAGATATTCAATAAACTCAATCAATACGGCTTTTTTCACCTTTCCAAAATACAATAATATCATCAAGGTAACGCAGATAAAGAGAAACATTCTGCCAGTATATAGATGTAAACACAAAATCAATTTCCCATTTGGCTAACACCAAATTTGCATATATAGGGGCACATCTGGCACCCATTGCAACACCAGTACTTTGTCTATAAAACTCACCATCAATGTAAATAAAATTATTATCTAACACAATTTCCATTAAATCAGTTAAAAGCCGACATTTACTAGCATCCATATCGCTATAGCTTAGTAAACTAGCTTCAAACATTTCCAGACCCTGCTTGTGAGGAATAACTGAAAATAAATTGACCACATCGATTGTAGCTATAATTAAATCAGAAGTATGCGTAACATTGTTTTGTCTGATAAGATCCAGACAATGCCAAGAATCTTTTAGAATATGTGGTAATTTAACAAGAATATTTTTACAATTAACATCAATAAAGGATGCTAGGGCCTCGTTTTTTTTACCCTTTTGTAGACACAATAGGCCTAAAAGGTGGATTTTGTATGTTTTTGTGTATCTTGGGGATACCAAAAATAGTTGGTGTGATGGGGAATTCAACATTTAGATAGCAATATTCATTTTTTGTTATAATACCTTCCATCAAATATTCATATATTAACCAATCTACTTTCATATAGGCCCTTGTCATCTCATATTTTGTCACTTTTTCATACGTAGTAGTGTCATTAAGCATTATTGTCATTTTGTTATAGTAATCTGTGTTAGTCATAATAACCACTCCACCTCCCTTGTCTGGCTTCATAATTCTATAATTGTCAGAGGTAGCAATTTCTTTAAGACAAAATTTTTCAGCAGATGTAAGATTCTCAGTCATAAAATTTTCTTTCTTTAAAGCCTTTCTAAATTGAATCTCACAAAGTTTTTCAAAAATAAGGATCATGGGATTACTTGGTGGAATAAATGTGCTGCTGCGTTTTAATGTCAGATGTGCTGTACCACTATGACCAACCAAGTGATTGTTTGCAAAAAATACTTTTAGGTTTAATAATCTAGTATACATTTTTAAATTAATTAAAATTTTACCAATGTCAAGTTTAAAAGAAGGAATAAATCTAAAACCTCTTTTAAAAAGAGCTAAAAAATCATTTCCAAACTGTATGTCGGTGTAGTTGTAAACACTAAAACCACCTTCGGTAATAATAAGAACATCATTAGTGTCAGAACAGTTCTCGACAGTCAAATTGTGTACTCTATCATCAGATATATCAAAATTAGACATGTTAGTAACATTGTTGAACAAATAGGTAACAGAAACATCACTATTAAAATCATGACCATAACCAAGAGAGTCATGTAAGGTGTTAACCTCTCTAAGATCTACTGCTCCTATTTGTACCATACATTGTTCTTGTGTGTTGTGTTCCTGTAATAACTGTTCTGTTGTACTGGGCCATACCTGTTGCGTAATCTCTCTGACTTTCTCAAAGTCGGTTCTTCTAAAAAATCAAGTTGCCCTTCAACATAGTTAGAATCACAATAATCAGGATTGTTTCCATTTCTGTAAGTATCTGGTTGTTCATTATTATTACCCGTGACCACCTGACCTCTATCATAAACAACTCTATCTCCTATATTACCATTATGTTTCATACTTTTATACTGTTTAAAATGAGAAAACACTTTTTTATTCTTGTAATCAAAAGAATCACGTTGTAATTTGTCATTTTTAATATCTAAGCCCCTACTGGTAAACTTGTCCAAATCCTTAAAAATCTGTTCTAAACGGAACTTGTTGTGCTCAAAAAGCAAATCCTGTTTAATATTTTTATCTAGTAACACAAGTTGTTCTGACAAAACTGTTAGCTTAGAATTATTATTACGAATAATAAGCTTAATCAGGTCCAACCCTGTTTTGTCAAATAATTCTAGTAACTGATCAAAAAACACAGTACCTTCTGTAAAGCCAAATGGCAATTTAAATATACGAAGTCCTTTGGGAACTTGCCCCAATTCCAGCGACCTCTCCAGAAATACGTTGTCCATCTGTAATGACTTGAAGGTTCTTAGAATCCTTTCAAAATCCTTAAATTGTTGATTTAAAGTGCCCATGTCTCTAACATTGAAGTGTAGTCCGTTAGAAAAGGTAGGTGCAGTCAAAAAAGCCTTTAAGTCTATGTAATTATGTTCAAGATTAACAGCAGGACCAACAGTAATCTCACCTCTCTCACCACGACCGTCCCTAGCGTTCTGAGCCGTTCTAGGAGATGCAACGATAACCCTTGCACTTTCTGTATTGGTGTCTCCTCCTCTCAGGCTCCCCGAACCATTACTAGCTGGTGGCTTATGTACGCTGGTGTTAGGGGTAGAATGTAACGTAAGTAAATGCTCCTGCGAGTCTGTAACCAGAGCGTCTGCATCTCCAAAATTTTTCTCTCCCCTTTCTTGTAATACTTTCAAAAGGCGCTGTGTCAATTTTATAATATATTTTATTTATTATGTATAGTTTATAATTTATTGAATACATATTTATTATTTACATATTTATATATATATTTATATATTGTTATAGTAATTTTTAATCATTTAATAACCACAAATTCATCATAAATTTGCTATATATATTATATAAAATAAGTATTTTATATTTCAATTTTGTATTGTTGCCATCTATTATATATATATATTTATTTATTTATTACATATATATTTTAAATATGTATTTTAAACATTTTTTTTATTGATGTCAAGTGATTTTATATACATTTCTACTGTGACATTGTTTAATTAATTAATTTTATGATGTTAATTAGTTAATTAAGTGATTAGGAAATTATGTATGTATATATATATGAATGGCCCTGTTGTTAATTCCTTGTACTCTGATGATGCCCTGATGTTTGGGTGAAAGCGCTAAGTACTTTTTATTTTATTTTTGTGTGGTTCAGTAATAAAGCAGGTTGATGCAGTTCACTGTGTGGGTTTTGTATTGTTTAGTTAAGTGACTTACTCAGATTCACGTAGAAGGGAAATGGAGGTGGAAGAAATCAAACCACATACCCATGTATATACCATGGTTATGATTTACCTGGTCTGTCAATATAGATAGAATTTACATGATGTGTACACAAATACATGTGAGAGATGCAACTATATGGCCAAACTGGAGGCTGAGCTCTCTCAACATAGGACTGGCATGACCAGACAGGAGGAGAAGGTAACCACACACAATACATACCCAGTCACACATGGTACCATCACAACTTCAAATCATACACATACTCACACAAAGACATACTCGGAGGCTCTGATCAAAAATTTAACAAAACAGCAGAGGCCACCAAAGCAGACACCCAAATAACTACCACCTCACGACCCAACACATGCAACACATAGACCACACAGTCAGAGTGTCAAACGGTCACAGCCCTTAAGGCCAAACAAAATGCCAGACACACTTGTCATTGGTGATTCCATAGTCAGACACACTGACGTCCCGCTCACCAGACTGAGTAAAGAGAAGGTCACAGTAAGCTGCCTGTCGGGTGCTAGAATCCGCCACATAACGCAAGCACTCAGGTCTCTCAACAGCAGGTACAGCACGACTCAGTCATTGTCCACGCTGGTGTCAACGACCTGAGACGTACCTCCTTGGACTACATGAAAAGGGACATCGAGGAGCTCTCTGATTATGTAGCCCAGGCAAGTATGACCCTGACCTTGAGCAGTATCCTACCTTCACCTAGAATGATGCCACAATACAGTGATAAGATGATCAGCTTTAATAATTGGCTTAAATTCTGGTGTCATTCAAAGGGATCCAATGTCTGTCTGCCTGGGATGACATGCTGGACAAGCCACGCTGCTTCAAGGGACGGCTTGCACCTGTCACCCTGGGCTTCCAGATATTGGCAAAGGCTCTTGCCACCCCATAGTGCCTTTTTAGGCAAGGCTCAAATTCTAAACCTACCACCCTAGAACACCAAAAAGGAAAAAACTAAGGGTAATGCTGCTCAATGCCAGAAGTCTCAATCTCAAGATGCACGCACTCGAGGCCCTTCTCAATATGGAGAACATCGATGTCTGTGCTGTGACAGAAACCTGGTTCAAGGCTCCTGAGAGCACCCCAGCACTAACAGGTTTCACCTCATATCATGCGTTCGCCCCAAAATCCGGACAACACCAAGAAAGGAGGGGTGTCCATATTCATAAAGGACACCCACACCTCAAGGTTGGTGGCAACGCACGATGCATCGGAGACCATCCAGGTGCAATTAACCATAGGCAAGACTGCTCTGCAATTTGTAGCATGTTACAGGCCACCCTCTCAAACTCAGGAACCTCACATGGCCTTCCTGAAAACATTGGAGGATAAATGTATCTCCAAACACCATCATACTAGGTGACTTCAACTACCCTAATATAGACTGGAAACACTACTCAAGCCCGAACACTCTAACCCAAAGATTCCTGGAGTTCATAAACTCAAATGCCATGGAACAACTAGTCACCATCCCCACAAGAGGAGAAAACATACTTGATCTCATCATCACGAACATGGGATCAAAATGTTCAACACCGGAAGTATACCCCTCACTGGTGAGATCAGATCATAAACTAATCTCGCTGGAGGTCCTCATCCCGCCCCACCTGAAACAAAAAAGACCACAGTGAAAAACTTCTTAAAAGCCGATTTCACACTTCTAAAGACTAGTGTGGTCTCCTTTAAGGCCCCTGAGCCAGTGGTAAACATTACTCAAACCGCTGAATCACTTACAAATGCCTTCTACCAGCACCTACAGGACTGCATGGATCAGGCAATCCCAAACAAAACTAAGACTCTCTGTACCAAAGGCAAGCGTCCAGTCTGGTGGACCCCAGCCATAAACAAGCTCTACAACAAAAGGAGGAAGCTACTACAAGATAGAGCAAAATCCTTGAAAGGTAAGACACCTTTGATCATTATAAGTAAAAAACTAAGAGCTCTCATAAAATCATCCAAGGCAAATTTTGAGAGAAAAATCGCCAAGGACTCTAAAGACAATCATAAGGCCTTCTTTAGCTATGTTAGAAACCTAGGAGGAAACTCCCAGATATGCTCAGAATTAGTTCAAAATGATGTGAAAATTACTGAACCTACACACATTGCCAACATACTGGCTGACAGGTTCAGTGCAAACTTCTCCCCCCCCTCCCCCCCAAAAGGAGAGATATCTATTCCAGAGTATTGTAGCCCCCCAAACATCTCCAACGCCCAAGTGAGAACTGCCCTCACTAAGGCAAAAAACACATCATCCATGGGACCGGATGGTGTCCCCGGCTGTGTGCTTCATGAACTCAACGAGGAATTAAACCCACAGTTAGGACAGCTGTTTAATCTTAGCCTCACCTCAGGATACGTACCCAAGGAGTGGCGCACGGCGACTGTGGTCCCACTTCATAAGGGCGGTGCCTCCACAGACCCTGGAAATTACTGCCCCATTAGCTTGACAAGCCTTATCTGCAAAGCCATGGAGAGGATCATAATGGAACTCATAAATAAAGACATAGGGAACTTGCAGACTTTGGATCCAACCCAGTTTGGCTTTGTCAAAGGCAGATCCTGCCTCTTAAACTTGGTTGACTTTTTCGAGACAGTCACCAAGGCCATTGATGAGGGAAAGGCAGTCCATACAGCCTACCTCGAACTGGCAAAGGCCTTCGACACAATACCCCACTCAGGTATCATCGAAAAACTCATCAGCTTGAATGTAAACCCATACATCACAAGATGGGTTGCAAACTGGCTAAGTGACAGAACCCACAGGGTCAGAGTTGCTGGAGCCATGTCAGACTCAAAGCCTGTCACAAGTGGTGTCCCACAGGGCTCAGTCCTGGGTCCACTCTTGTTCGGCATCTACTTTTCTGAAGTACAAGCAAACACAGGAGGGTTATGGCTGACAAAGTTTGCAGATGACTGCAAACTGGGTGCCATAGTCGAAAACACATCTGACACAGATATCCTCCAGAAGGGCCTCACAGAAACGGATAACTGGTGCCAGAGCCATGGCCTGAAGTTAAACGCCAAAAAATGCATAGTCTTACCCTTCGGGAAAAACAAGGTTACCCCTAGCTACCATATAGGTGGCAATCCACTGAGCACAGAAAAAGTCATCAGGGATCTGGGAACCCAGGTTGACAGTAGCCTTTCGTTTGACACTCATGTTGCTGAAGTAGTTAGGAAAACCTTCTATATCGCCCACCTGATCATGAAGGGATTCACATCTAGATCAAGGGAGGTCATCGTCCCCCTGTACTCATCACTCATTAGACCTATGATTGAGTACAATGCCCCATTCGGAATGTATCTGACCAGACACCTGCTGCAGCTTGAAAGGCCCCAAAAGTTCCTCACCAAAAGGATAAAGGGTCTCAAAAATATGTCTTATGCTGCCCGACTGAAAGAACTCCAGCTCTATTCAGTCTCATACCGCTTGCTCAGAGGTGACCTGTGCCTGACATATAAGGCCATGTCAAACCCAGATTTGATGAATATGCTTCACCTCAAAAAATCTAGATCCCTCAGAACCACAAGGGCGGGAGACTTAAACCTTGACACGGTTATAAATAGAACATGCTGGAGGGACAGATTCATCACCCAGAGACCCCCTATGCTGTGGAACAAAATCCCGGTACATGTGAGGCAGAGCACCTCTCTGGCCTTGTTCAAGAGGAATCTTGACCAATGGATGGGAGATTGCAGATATACCTCAGGGATTACTTCAGTGTCACTGCTTGACAGAGGCACAGCAAAATGATAGGCATAGTTTTTATTCAAACTAAAGGGGTGGCGAAAGCCACATAACTATGGGCTAGGCTTATAAATGCCCTTGGGCAGATAGCCTAGTATGAACCTATGAACCTATGAACCTATTTACTTAAAGAATAAAGTGGCATGTTATAGTTTGCCATACAGAAATGGCTCTAACCGTGGAGGAATGACACAGCAGTCAGTGAAATAAAGTAAGGAGCAGGGACTGTCATAATCCTTAAGGACAAGCTAAATATTTCATTCATAATCTTTTCTGGATGATGTTTTTTTTTTTTTTTTCGTCTTATTCATTTTACAGATATTTACACACACAAATACACACACAACCCTACACAGTCTGTCTGCTGTGACACTTGGACTGAATACATCTGTCAACAGATACAATTAATTTATTAACACCGCTATAAAGTAAAAAAGAAAAAAAAAAGAACTACCACTCCTCAGAAATGTTCTGCTAATACTGATTAGCCACAGTGCAAACTTGAATAATGGATCTGACCTTTGCAATTTATTTATTCACTTGTGTAATTCTAATAAAACTGAAGATGGCTCTCCATCACAGCGTTATTAAATCAACTGCCAATAACACTATTTAGTGAATAGCAGGAAGAAAAACATGCCTTTTCTGCTATGCAACATTGTCTCAAGGTTGCTGATAAACTGACAGTCATGACTGCATGAGTAATAATCTACAAAAGTAACTTAGCTATGATCTCTGCATTGTTTATTATTGTTGCATTATGCTAATATTTGAATGAAATACATAGTTTCTACACTTTGATTCTGTACATTAAAACCACTCCATTTGTTTTTCTGATTGTTGCCCTCTTTGATTTGTACATCATCATGAATCCATATTTCTCAATTAACACTTTGATCCTGCACTCCCAGCCAGCAAAACAAATAAAACAAAAGCAGAAAGGGGAGACTTCAAGAGGGAGCTTTTGAAGGGAAGCTCTCTAGTGTGTTCCATAAAACATCAATATGTTCAGCAAAGCTTACTGAGAGAGAGAGAAAGAGCAAAAGAGAGAAACAGCCTGTTGTATCTTGGTTTGTGTATATACATGACAGGCACATGAGGGAAACAGAAAGAGAGACACACTGAGATCCAAGATAGCTCCAACTGATAGTGAATTAATTGAAATCTGTTTTCCTTACACTGGCTGCATCACTGTTCCCTACAGATAAATCAGAGGTGACCTTTAAGTACAAAGTAAAGAGAAAAACCACCTGCTTCAGGGTCCCTTTCAGTGGTGTACCATTATTCAAATTGGTGAGATTAAAAAGACAGCTTGTCTAGAGTGCTAGGAGGAAGAAAAATAGAGGGGCAAGCAAAAAAAGATAAAATAAGATTAGGTTTCAACCCCTATCATCTCTATATCTCATACTGTCTTTTAGCTTCACTGTTAATTTGCTGTATGAAAATGGGAGGGGATAGGAGGTCAAGTTTTGATCATTGTTGCTACAAATTAAAATCCATACTCTTGAGCAGAAGATGAAAGACTGTCACCATTGTATTATAGTGCTTCTGCTGAAAAGCACACTGGAGCTGTGTTTCATACTAGAAATAATCCTTTCTGTATAGAGAGCAGCACAGGAGGACGTTTTCTCCCAGATGTGACTTAAACCAACTTAAAAATTCATTTCTCTAATTTACACATACTTATTCAGTAAGGAAAGATGGACTGAGAAATATCTGAGTGTTATTTCTGACTGCCTGTTCATGTAAATTAAGATTTTTATTCTGGTATCTTTTGTTAAAAGAGGTCTGTAGATTAATAGAGGCACATTTCAATGGTATATCATCCAAACTGTCTGAAGAAGCCAATGAGATATATGCAAGAGCAGCTTAGCTGTTTAGCAGATCTACTAATAAGGACATTTGTCAAGGAGGCAATGTAGATTAATAATTGTATACACACACACACACACACACACACACACACACACATGCACAAGTGTATATGCACACACACTACACATGCAAAAACACATAAGTGCATTTATTATAATGTTGAAAAAGATGTATTATGATGTTAAATTTATGCATTAGGTAGTACTGTGATAAATAATATCTATCAGTATATTTTCTATATCATCAGAAATTTTCAACACCTTTCCCACATTATCAGGTATAAGGCTCTAAAAGTAAATTTACACATCTGTAGATACAGCAGCAATATTCACTATATTAATTTAAGTGACATAAAAGGCATTTAGTTACATTTATAAATGTATCTCTTAATCTCAGTGTTTGAACATTTCAAAGTTTATAAGTTACAAGCTCATGGCTTTCATAGTAGGCCTTCAGTGAACTTGTCATCAGTCAAGAATGGGTCATACACCCTATCTCCCAGGTATTAAGTCCTCTTTTAAGTGATGCCAGGTATTTGCCTTTATTAATTCAAGGTGGAAGTGCATTCAATACTCACCCAGCCTCACAATGGAAAGAGGTGTTTTTTGCATGTTTGAATGCTGTTAGCTATGACCACTAATTTATCTCTATTACATGTCTTTATTGTGTGTTTTTTACTTAATTTCCAATTTTGACTGCCAGTAAAGAGTTGTGTAGTCACTTGTAAATAAGAATTTATATACAAATCTCTCATATGTCTTATTTGCAATGTGAAATACCTCAACACTCTTTCCAATATTTTAAGCTAGCCACACTTGTAGAAACAGACAGCTGCACAAAATTCAATGTGTGGTCTAACAGCTGAGTTATACAACGGCAAAATAATCTCTTGCTCCCTACTAGAGAGACAAACAATTCTTAGTATATCTCTGATGGATTCTTTTATAATCATCCTTACATTTGTCTCATATGTAAAGTGGTTACCTCACAACTTCTTAGTGCAAGAAATCTGGACAAAGCCTAACAAAATAGGGGGACAAAGGCCCAAAAATAGGGATATATTTTAAATATTACTCTTATAAAGTTCGAAAGTTGCTAGAGTAACAGGGTTTGTGGTAACATAAATTGTCTGAAGGATCTAAAGTCCGAAACTCAAATCTATATTATTATTTAATTACTTCAATCCTCAGATCATTCCAGTGATTTGGCAGAAAACCACCAATTTTGGGGGGAACAGACCAAAAATATGAGGCAAAAATCTGGACATTATGTAAAAATCAGGACAGTTGACAGATATGGACTAGTATGCAATGGTTAACCCAATGTCACTCATGTTTGGCACTTCTTCTTAATGGTTACTGTTCAGCAAATAAGGATAATGCAGAGTATTAGTGCCAGAATGGATTTTGTAACATATTTCACTATGCTTTTGTTTGCCCAAGTCTTTAACATTTCCAAACATTCTTGGAGTCTAAACTTGCCCTCTGTATTGAACATTAATGAAACCACCTTGTTGTCATCAGCACATTTGCTGCACCAAATTTGGTTATTCATTGGAAAGTCAGACATAAAAATTGTAAACACTTTGGTTCTCAGTACCAAACCCTTGGGATAACCTACTCATGATTTTTTTTCTGATAAAAACATTAAAAACTGTAACTCTACAAGTCATTCCTACTAGCCATTTACTGAAACATATTGTAATATTATTGTCTCTCATAATAATAAACATATTGTCATAAGGCACAGAATCAAAAGCCATGGCAAGGTCTAAATATACTGCATCCACTTTCAGTGCTTGATCCAATGTTTCAAAAATAATCTCACAGCAACTAATGAGGTTAGTTAAAAGGAATGACCCTCTGTGAATGCATGGTGATTAACATCAATTCCTTCATGTAGATGTTTCATGATAAAATTGCCAGCAATGAGCTTGAAACATTTTCCTAAAATACACGTCAAATTTATAGGTTGGTAATGTCAATTACTATTGTTATACCCCTTTAAAGATGGGAAACACATATGCCTGTATACACTGTCATAGAACATAACCATGCGACCAGCAATTTTTGATAAAAAAGAGGAAACATTTAGTCTATCTTAACTTACAGGTATAGCGGGCTTATTGGCTTTAATAGCTTTTTGTAATTGTCTAGACTTATGACTAGGCATTTTTCATAGGTGTAGTGTTCCTCCTGACTTTGTAATGAAACCTTCCTACACACAGATATACTCCTTCTGTTGTCTCTTATATATATATATAATTTACCTCATAAATAATGGATTATTTCAATAATTGAATCATGCTAGACATTAGATTCATTATGTGAAAATAACACTGACTATACTAACTAATTATTTAATAGAGCAGGTTAATGCTGCTGCTTTCAGTATCAGTCATGCAGGGTTTAAATCCTTTTTCCCTGTTTTGTTTTACATATTTTGTTTCTTTAACATTAATGTAATATTTCATACTCTTCCTGGTGTCTAGTGGTGGCAAAGAGAACTAATATTTTTACTAAGAGGGTAGAGGGGTTGAATCTGTTTTAGTGTCTTCTGTGAGCACAAATGTTGATACATATGTTCTGTATTTTATGTGAAAAATGAGACAGCTGTATATATATATACATTTGCAAGGATGTACACCTCATAGTAGCCTCTCTGAATTGGCTCCAAATATGTTTCACTAGTAGAAAATCTATTTCAAAACAAAATCTAATAGCTAAAGGGAAGAATCTTTTGTCAGTTATATATTATTAAAAATGGAGTAGAAACTGAAATATACTACTAGCAAGGTAAGATAATTTTTAAAACTTCTAGTAACTGGCAATGTTCATTCAAATGAAAAAAAAAATGGAATGTCCACTGATTCACCACAAAACATTTTGTATACCTACATGTGCTCCTTGCATTCCACTGAAAATATTAATTTTCTGAATAATCATATCAGCTATTGTTAAGGTCATGAGAGTGAGTGAGCATTTGGTAGGTTTAAAATTGAAATGTGAAATAGAGCATCAGAGCAAAATATAACAAAAATTCGACAAAATTAAACAGGCTTGTTTTAGCAATTACTTAATGGGTATTCATGATCTTTCTTTGGGGGGAGCTCATAAGCATACCTCTCAACCTCTTAGACCAAAAAATCAGACAAAGGCAAAAATAATGAGGGGACACAGGCCCAAAAATCACAGACAGATTTCAAATATTACTTTTACAAACTTAGAAAGTTGGTAGAATAACAGGTTTGAATTAGAATGCATTTTCTCAAGGTTATGAAGCCAGAAATTCAAATATCTGTGATTATACAATGACTTAAATCCTCAATGATTTGCAAGAAAAACACAAATTTTATGAGGAACAAATCAAAAATGTTAGATAAATATCTGATCATTCTGCAAAATTCTGGACAGTTGAGATGTATAAAGGACACTGATTTTTTTTTTCCATATTTGCTAAAAAATGCAATAACATTCTGGATTTTGGCTTTTCTGTGGAATGTGTGTATATTGTAAGACATGTTTTGTTGCAGAATTTTAGTCATCTCCATGGCATAGATGTGTAGAGCCCTGACTACAACCCAAATGTACTGGGATCAATTATCTGTCCACTAGACAACCATGTGGGCTGGGCAAAGAATGAAAAGGCTGCAACTGCTCACTTCTCTCAGGGTGTAATGGGAGCATACCTAGGAATATATTTCCTATTTGTGAAAGACCAAACAGCCAACTGGGGCATTTGCCTAAAGAGTTGTGGGGATATCTGTAAGTATATATTGCTCATGGAAGTGAATGACAGTTCCACATAGTGATTTCATGGGTAATCCCATAAGTACTACTGAGTATATGAATGTAAATTCTAGATTAAAAATTAAAAACATAAAAAATGATCCCTATGCATGTGACAGTACTGCTTATAACATTCTCAACTTCAATAGCTTCATAGGGTTCTTGACCCTTGCAGAATAAATGGGTCAGTAAAGTGATTAAGGGGAAACTTGATGTTTATATGGAAACTGAGTCCAAATTTAAACAAAAACAAAAGAAAATTATTGCATTTGGTATATTAGATTAAAATTTGTAATCCTATCAGAATTTTGAGATTCTCCCTAAAAGCAACTGTAACCCCTGAAAGATAAGAGTAAAGTGTAAAATTAACAGTTACACCTAAAAAGTATAATTTGCAGTGGGAATGCTCCCAACCCTATACCATGTCCTCACTACAGGTATGTCTATATATATATATATATATATATATATATATATAAAATATATATACATATATATATATATATATATATATATATATATATATTATATATATATATATATATATATATATATATATATATATATATATATATATATATATGTGTATATACATACACACACACACACACACACACACACACACACACACAGATATATATATATATATATATATACATACTTATTATATATTTTATATATATATATATATATATATATATATATATATATATATATACACACAAATATATATGTGAACACACTCACACCACACACATTAGGACTTATGGAAGCTGTGGTGACCATTCCATATTTGTCAAGGGCCGTATCACCTCTAGATAGATATTCAGAGTCCCACAAGCTGAACTCATTTGACTCCATTTTACATGATCAAGATAAACTATCAACTTACAGGCTGATACATAGCACCCTCCATGTTAACCTGATATCATAACCTGATGGTTACATAAAATTCCTAAGTGTACTTGATAATCTACCTATTATGAAAAATGCCTTTATAATGGAAGATTTTAACTAACCCTCAATACTCTGTATATTCTATGCTTTCAAAGTTAAGTATCCCCAGAAATTTTTATACTTAGTAAATAAAAATTATTTGGGATAGATAGTTAACAAGCCTACTAGAAGACATAATATTCTTAATCTGATTCTAATTAATATAGTTGCTAATGTACCAACATTCTAGTTTCTTCATCTGTGGTTAAGTCTGACCATCTTGTAACCTTCTTTTTCAAAATTTTGAAAACCCCCTACAGTTAATAATTCTGAATTCATGAATTTTAAATGAACAACCCTCCTCAAACACGATGAAGAGCTGTCCAAATTCACTTGTGACATCACCTAACCTGACAATTACTTGTCTGCCATTTATACAAAGGAGTTCTACTCATGCATAGATAAGTGCACCAACCTCACCATCTCTACTACAGCCAAATATTATTGAAAGTACAAGAACAGGCCAGAATTGTGGTCTACTAGCACAAATAAACTCTTTAACAAGAGAAAAAAAAAAAAACATCTTAAATCATACAGTAAAACTAACATTCCTCATATTAAGAATCTCATCAAGAATATTAATAAGGAACTAAAAGCTACTACCAGGGCTTTTCAAGTAAATAAAAAACTTCAATTAGCTTCTAAAGTTAAGGATATGCTTAAGTCCTTCTTTAGTTATATTAGGAATTTAATGAATAATACCCAGCAATGTTATGAGCTTATCCAAAATGGCACTGTCCCGTCAGATCCAGTAGATGCAGCAAATACATATACTAGCAGACACATGTATTATAAATATTATTTCTGAAACAACTGGCTTAATTCCACAAATTCCCAAACTCCTTTTACCTCCTAATACCACAAGGAAACACATATTGAAGGTGGTCTTTAAAACCAAGAATATAATTTACCTGAATGCCTAACCTGAACAAGTGAATTTTCAAAGCATTTGATTCTGGTGGCTGAGCTGGGCTTTTTATCTTAACTGTAGCTAAATGTCAGGCCTATAGGTTAGTTTTACCGTGTGTTTTTGAATGGCTTCATTGCACATATGGGTATATTTACAAGCTCTGTTTGAATACCCTCTGACTCACTACACTTCCCTACTTTGTCCCCAATTCCTCTCACCCCCTCTTACATTACATTTATAGTTTGCTATCTCCACCCATTCTTTCAATCTGACAATCACTGCTAGCTTCCTCAACACACACTTTTCTTCTTTGAAATTAACCATAATTAGATCATCATTACAAAACACTCTACTGAATTCACTCTTCATTTTATCTCCTTCCACATCCTCTGCTTTCTTTTTTCTTTATAGCCACCGTAAAAACTTACTCTCCTGTGTTCTTCCCAGCCTTTATCTCCTTCCTTGCTTATCACCATTTGATCTTTTCTGCAATATTCCCTCCATACTTTACTTATCCAGTCTCCTCACACCTAATCACAAGTTAGTTCCATCCTTTTCCAATCATCTCATTTATCTTCGGTCCTCTCCCATTCCAATTCCCTAATACTCTTGGAGATCCCCAGTCATTTTTATTTACCCAGAAAGCACCCCTTAAAAGAATATCGCTTTCTTCTCTTATTCTCTAGCTCTTAATCCTGTACTATAGCTACTTAACACTAGGAATTCCTTTAACCATGACTTATATTTCCATCCTCCTTCTGATATCAATTATTTTCATTCAACCTTCACACAAAACCCACAGCATTTACTTGATTGGCACTGCCTCCATATATCAGACTACATTAATAGCTACAGACATAGCACCTATCCATACCCTATTAAGCATTCATATCACATTACACACATGCCAGCAGCTAACTCACATACGTCAAACATATCAGGGTCTCAGTACCTCATCATCTCTAATTTTGGTAGAAAAACCCAGTTATACCTGAAACTGCAAATTCCATTCTTTCTAATTTTGGTATAAAAGCACAATTATACCCAACACTACATATTCTGAAAGCACAATTCAAATTCAGTTCCATTATCTTTATACTTTGCTTAGCGGGAACATTGAGCCCAGTCCAGGACCACTTAACAATAATGTCTCAACTCAAACCAATAAACAACTTCATATTACCTACTCCATCTTGAATGCACATAGCATTAAGAACAACATTAACTAAATCAATGCTTTTACCATATAACATTATATTGACATTATGGCTATTACTGAAATGTGGCTGAAACCTTTCACCCCTAGTTTTCCCAATCTCATACCAAACTATTCATACCTATAAGATTACAGACCAGGCAAAACAAAACTGTAAAAGGAGCATTAATTCTCTTCACAGGCAACCTTAACCCCACAGTTGTTGCACAAGCTAACAGCAACTCAGAATTGGATCCTAACTGGATGCAAATATCCAAAGAACAACCAAAACCCCCTTGTTATAGACAGTACATACCTACTTCAACCAACCACACTACCAAAATGAAATACTTTCATCCAACAAATATTTGCCAAAGCTATCAAAATCTGTAATCTAATTATTCTTGGAGACTTTAATCTCAATAATTTATGAACAAAAGCCATTGATATGTCAAAACTCCTGGCCAGCTTAAGTCTTGCCCAAATCAGCTCTGAATCCACTAGACCAAAGAGGTGCACCTTATTAGATCTTGTAATAACTAATAATTGTACAATGATATCTAACTTCACCATACATGCACCTTACTTCAGTGATCACTATCCCATAACTTTTTAAGTATATAATCTTACATTAAAATATAAACCTAAACTTGTCACTTTCAGAACCAAAACCATTCAGAATATCCATAAACTTAAAAAACACCTTCACACCCTTGATTGGTCTCACTTACTTGCCATAAAGACCCCAATGAAGCAGCTAACAACCTTACCAATAATCTACTCCACTTACAAAACAAATTATTTCCCTTAGTGCAAAGTTGTTTTTTTTTAATTACATATAATAATGACAGGAAAATGGTTAATTATTTATATGTATCTATTGAACATATAGGAGGTGGTTTTAAATCAAACATTTACAGAAAACACAATTCAGCAACTCCTATTTACACTGCATTAGTCTTCAACCCTTTTCTTTTGAAAATAGATTTGGTAAAGGGTCAAAGTATAACAGTGGCGAGAATGACCACCACACAGGAAGATTTAGATGAAGAAAGGAATAAATTAGGATTTATGTTTTTTGAAAGGGGTTATCCTAGGGATATGACAGACATTATTAATGAAGTGAAAGTATCCTGGAATACAAAACCTAATCCCCTTTTAGGAGTAGGATCCATAGGAATGGAGATATTTACCCCTGGGGATATTTGTTGTAATGGTAAATTTGAATAGACGTGTGCAGTGGCATTTAATGAATGCTCTAATGATGTAAAATATACATTATGTGAGAAATGGAATTTTGTTAAGGGAAATGAGGAGATATATAGTATTTTGGGCGAATAACTTGTTTTTATTAATAAGACTTTATCCAGTTTTAAGAAATTACTAGAAAAACAATAGAAGAAGGATTGTGAGGGAAAAAAGGATCGAGCCACATCAAAATGTGGTATTGTATGCAGTATCCATATATTTTAAAGGCTAGTTCTATTATTTTAAGAAATGGCTTGGAATCCATGATATTTTTTAAGGGTGGTAATTGTGCTTCTTCTGGACTAGTATATTTAGCAAAATGTTTAGGATGTGATTGTTTTTATATAGAGAAGACAGGACAGACTTTTAGGAAGATAATTTATGAGCGCAATTATGATATATCTAAAAAGAACTCAAACAATGCTCATGCATAACATGTGGGGGCTTGTAAAAGTTATAGTAGGTCTGAGTTTGGAATTTTGGAGAATTTAGAAAAGAATCTCGGGGAGGTGAGTGGGAGAATTTACTTGAATATAAAGAACTACAATGGCCGCTTAGATTAAATGCTAGGGCACAACCTGGTTTAAATGAAAGCATCTCTATTCAGTCTGTCCTTAAACTGAGAGCAGCTTAATTATAATTTTATTTATATTCAGAGGTGCTATGGTCATTAGAACTGATATAAATTGATATTAATTATTTTAATTAATTTTTTAGATGCATTAGTTTAGGATTATATAAATATATATTTTTACTTTGAATTCCAGATATATATATATATATATATATATATATATATATATATATATATATATTAATATTATAACCAACACATAATGATTCATAAAATCCTAAATCAACCTACCAGTACCCCATTCTGACTAATATTATTACCCCCTACAGCAACCTAGCATCTCTCTGTTCATCCAACAAAATTCTAGTACAAACCACCAAAGCCAACAACTCAGCTGGAGATTCATTATTCTCCAACTCTGCTGGAAAAAAATGGAACTCGCTTCCAGCTGAACTAACCACCACATGCTCCTTGCCCCAATTCAAAACATCCCTAAAAATATACATGAACAGTGACTGGCTCTGCCCATGTCTAAACCCTGACTAACCCAATCACAAATCAGAATAAGCAAAATAAACTGAGCCATGACCAGTTCTATACTCTGACTAACCTATTTAATACCAGGACAAAGGTAACCTAAACTTAGCTCACAGAGGTATATACCCTTATATCTTATCTCCCCACCCTCAAAACACACAATTCCCTCAACCATTAGATCTCTTTTATCCCACCATCAGGAAGAGAACTTACTTTTCTGCCCACACTAAATTACTTCCTTCTTACCTACCACCATTCGATTAACTATCATCCTTACCTTCTATCTGAAAAGCTTTCTCTGTATTACACACTGCTCAGACATATACTTCTCTGCCCACACTAAATTACTTCCTTCTTACCTACCACCATTCGATTAACTATCATCCTTACCTTCTATCTGAAAAGCATTCTCTTTGTTGCACACTGCTCAGACATGTAATTGTTATTTCTGTATACCTAATCCATCTACCAACAATGACAGCTTTTGTCTAAATGATTATGTCTAACTACATGTAACCTTGAATATTACCTGTCAGTGATGTTGTTAAATGTTTGCAAACTTTTCTGTAACCACAATTTTGACTGTAACCTGTCACTGATGTTATAGACTTCTCTGTAACCACAATTTGTAGTGTAAATTAATTTTAATGTGAAGCTTTTCTTCCCGGGCCTCCGCTGAAAATGGATATGTATCCAGTCGGACTTTCCCGGTTAACAAATGTAAAATAAAATAAAATAAATAAATATATATATATATATATATATATATATATATACATATATATATATATATATATATATATATATATATATATATATATATATATATATATATATATATATATATATATATATATATATAATTTCACTTCATAATCTCAAAATGCTGAAATCTCGAATTTCAGCATTCCGAGACCTTGAAGCTGAAAATTTAGAATGCCAAAAGTGCATAAAAGCGAATTTGAATGTCTCGAATCCGTGCTTATGCATTTCCGGCACGTTACGTGAAGTGTTTGGCTGGTATGGCGCCTGAGACTGCAGGTGAGTGAGTGTGTGTGTTTTTGTACGTTGTATGTGTGGGTAAGGGTAGGGAGGTGTAAGCATGAGTGTAAGTGTTGGATTTGTTGGTGTTCATATATGTGTGATGTGTATTTGTGTGCGAGCAAGTGTAGAATGCCGTGGTATGAGGTTTGTTTTTTTTTTCGTTATGTGCGAACTCTGAATTGGTATATATAAGTAGGGGGGAGTGGGGCCCCCCTGCTTATATGTTGTGTAGGGTTGTGTAGTTTGTGTGCTGTGGGTGGAATGGTGTGTGGGTTATGTGGTGTATGGTGTATGTAAGTTCGTGATTGTGTGCTTCGTGATTGTGGGTTTTGATATTGTGAATTGTTCGGCTTCATAGTTTCGAAATGCTGAAATTCGAGATTTCAGCATTTCGAGATTATGAAGTGAAACCATATATATATATATATATATATATATATATATATATATATATATATATATATTAATTGATTTATTGATTTTATATTTTATTTTTACTTATATTGTGCTAGGTACCTTTAAATTTTTAAATATGTAGATTTGGAGGCTTATTTTAGGAAATGATGTGTTAATGAGTGTCATTCTGATGAAGTCCTCTGTGAGGGAAGAAAGTGCTTAGTTTCAGGTATAACTGCATTTCCGATATGGGCAAAGGCAACCTGACAGGAGCTGTCTTTACTGACCTTACACAAGCCTTTGATCAAATTGACCATAACTTAATATTGGATAAATTAACTGAAATAGGCATTAGTGACAATGTAAAACCTCGGTTTGTATACTTCCTCACCAGTAGATCTTTTGAGGTGAAAATAGGCACCACCACCTCTAAAACAGCTGCCTTTATGCAAGGAGTTTACAAGATTTCCACTTTGACCCCTTTACTCAGTTCCATATTTGTCAACATACTTCCATACGATCACCTTCAGATGCCACTAATTCTTTATGAAGGTGACATGGTCATCTACAGGTCAAACAAATCTCACTCTTTTATACAAAATCAGCCTCTCGATGACATCCAAACTCAACCAGTGGCTAATACCCAATCACTCAAAACCAAAAACAATGCTATTTGGAAGCAATGGAAAAATAGTGACAGCAAGCAGCTTCCTTAATATTAAAGATGTTAACATTACCACTATAGAAATTACCACATCCTTCAAATAACTTGGCATTTGGCTAGATCAGTCTCTTAAGTTTCAACTACACATTCAAAAGACACACAAAAAGATCAACGAACTATTGTTCTAGTTGAGCAAGTATCAACTCTTCTGTCCAATCTAGCCAAAGGTGCCCAAGGCAAAGGCATACTGTTATCTCAGCTCGAAGATGGACTGCCCATTAAAGCTGAAGCATTAAAGAAAAATGCCACCAACTTAAAACTGTCAAACAAAATCTGCCTGTTCATTGCTAACTCCCACAGTAATGAACATCATTGCCTAATTTTCACAGAAGCTAAATAGCTACATTTGAGGTCCAACCTCAGTATCCTAGGATCAGTAATTCACAAAACCCTTTCTCCTAAGACAATTTCTCTCACTCAGAAACTTTGCACCAAAGCCCCCACATATAACCTCAGGGATATCTCTCAATCCCAACCCACCCTACTAACTCCAAAAAGTAAACTCTATTACCCTGACCATGCATTCTCCATCTTAGCTCCTAAACTTTGTAACTCCATTCACCTCTCAATCTGAGATGATCAAAAGTACTCTGACTTCAGAAAATAGCTCAAGGAACACCTCTTCATCCAAGCAAAGTGCAGCTGCACTCACTCAGATCACATTACATGAACCCTGCAGCTCTCTCCCACACCACTTTATCCCTATTTCATCCTTTCTTATCTTATTTTGTCATCCCCTCTACTTAATTCCTCTCATTCATCCTACTTCTTTATTCTCTTTGCATATCTGTCATGCTTCTTCTATAAGCCGTGGCGCTACAATGGTAGTGTTGTTGCCTCACAGCAAGAGGTTCTCCTGTTCAATTCTCGGCTGGAGTGCCTTCTGTATGGAGTCTGCATGTCCTTCCCGTGGTTGAGTGGCCTCCAAAAGACATGTGTGAATGGGCGTGCCTTCGCTGAAGGTTGGGTGTTGGGCTGGCAACTTGGCACCATAAAAATCTTCTGCCAATCATTAGCAGACTGGAGTTCTGCTGTGGTGACCCCTAACTGGGAAAAGCCAAAAAGACAAGCAACAAAAAAAATCTGTCATGCTTCTTCTCCTCTTCCCTCTGCATGACTCTCACACCTTTTCTGTCTTCTCCCCATGGAATCCTTTTTTGCAGCTATTCTTACTTACCTCGTCTAACGTCTTCATACCTCTCTACATAATGATATACTGCTATCCCTGTAGCATAAACCATCTCAGTCATTATGGCTAAATGGTATTCATATAGCTCTAAGAATAATTCCATTTTTCCATCCATTTTATGACATTGTTAACTGCTTCTTGAACTAAAAGTTGCAGCTTATCCTTGTATCTGTAAATATGTTTTGTTCATTTCTTATGCGATCCTGTTCACCGAGGCTGTACCTGCAAATGGTCCTTTAAGACCAGTGCACTACCTCTTTAAACAAATATACATACATAAATAAATAAATAAATAAATAAATACATGCATACATACATATATAAATAAATAATAAACAATACCAAACATTTTCATGTGGACTCCCTACTTAAATTGTTTAACCTGAGCATTTTTCCCTGAAGTATGGCAAACTGCGGTGGTGATGCCCCTACAGAAGAGCAGCCCTTTTACTGACTCAGGAAGCTATGAACACATTAGTCTAACCGGTCTGAGTTACAAAGTTATAAAACACATTATATCTGACCTCATAAACTATAATAGTATAAACCTTATCAGGCTAGATCCATATCGGTTTGGTTTTGACAAAGGGATTTCATGCTTACTCAGTTTAATTAACTTCTTTGAAAATAAAACATAAGCTTATGAAAGTGGTAATTCTGTTCTACACAGCTGATCTGGATCTGGCCAAAACACTGGATACTATACTCCATGCTGGCATTATAAACAAGTCAAGTGCCTTAAAAGTAGAGCCATATGCAGTGAGGTGGATAGCGAAGTGTGTGAAAGACAGAACCCACACAGTTGAAGTGCCAGATGCCTCCTCAATAATTATGATGGTAGCTATTGGTACAACCGAGAACATAGTACTGGGATCTCTCATTTTTGACATCCACCTTTCAGATCTCCAGACCGTGAATTCAAGCCTTTGGTAAGCTATGTCTGCAGATGACTGCAAACTGGGGTTATTATCAAATCTCCCTCTGATACCCTTTTATTAACTCAACATTCCTGCTGTCTTTTAATGAAGGCTTCAGGTCACTGCATTAGCTTGTTCCTGCTCAAAACATTACAAAGCTGCTTTGAATGTTTGCTACTACATAATTAACATTGAGAAGTTGTTTTTGCATTTTTCTGCATTTGTTAAGTGTACCACCCCTTCCAAGGAGAATGTGGTCAGTCAAGTCCATGGTTAATTTATGAATACTCATCCAGTTATCAGGGTCTGACTGAAGGAAGAGCATAAATCACCTTGCTTTATCTGCAGGGAAAGTCTATTGACTATTCCAGAGGTGGTGGAGATATTGAGTAATGAATTTGTCTCACTACCTTGTTTTAGTGATCTGCTGAAGTAGGTCTAGACTCTATGTTCTAGTATTTGTGGGACTGTTAATTTGTGAAGGTTTAAGAAATCCTGGGCTACTGGCTCCCTGATTGCTCAGAAGGTAAGGCATAGGCTTCCTCTGAGGAGCTTTTAAGACAGAAAAGAAGAATAGTACCACGACTCTTTTCTGATAGTTTAAGGATTTTAAGCCTGTGATCCTGTTTATTAGGAACTGCTGGGGTCTTTCCAACTGTTTGATATATTTGGCAAGATACAACCCAAGGGGCATTGTATTCAACAATTGGTCTGATTTGTGTTTCTTTGAACTGTAAGATACAGCTGTAAACACAGTTCTCTATGTGGCAAGATGGATTGCAAACTGGCTCAAGGACAAAACATATGTTGTCAGGTCGATGATGCCTCCTCAGTTAAGGAAGGCATGATTAGTGGCATTCCCCGAGATTCATATTGGGCACCATCTATTTTGGCATTAATTACTCTGATCTCAACACTCACAACAAGGATATCTGGTTTATTAAGTGTGATGATGATCGCAACTTGTGTGTAGTTGTCAAATCGATAAATTATCCAAATTCCCTTCATGCAGAACTTTCACATATTAACGCAGTGCACTAAGAAAAGGCTCAAACTAAATGTTAAAAAATGCAGTATCATCACCTAAAGAAAAAAAAAACAACTTGATACCACCTACTGCATCAATGACACCCCACTCTATAATGAGTCAGTCATCAGAGACCTTGGCATCTGGCTAGATGACTCTCTTTCTCGTCTGATCAGCATGTAGTGACTGTAATTAGGAAGTCCTTCCATATATCACAATTAAACACCAAGGCTTCCAGTTCTGGACCTAAACATGCAAGCAACATTTTGGTAGAGCACTGGACATTATATGTTAAATAATAGTAGAACAAGCTGCCAAAATACTACAGTTTTGGAAGAAGCTGTCTTAACTGCTACTACATGCAACTAAATGATATGCTGCCCAAGAAACGACATCCTAAGCCAAAATTATATTGGAAACACTGCAGATGCATTCCCCTTCAAGCTCTGTAGTGACAAATATGGCCACAGATCCATATTTCACTATTACAACCACTCAGATTCCACTCACTTGCATGACTCTTCACAATCAGAAATATCACTCCCAACAGCCTCGATACATCTGCTTCAGCTTTCAATGGAAGCTTTTCAAACAATGACACAAGAGCAGGTGCAAGCTATGAAAGCTACAGTTTGCAGGGTTGTAGAGCACACAGCTAAATTAGAGCAGTCAATGGAAAACCTAACCCTTCAACTCGAGGAAGCAGAACACCATCAATCCTTTCTATTGAATGTTACTCAAACTTTGAGTGATCTATTTGAACATCATCAAAACTGAGGTTACCATAACAATATCAGAATCCCTTAACTACAGGAAGGAGCAAAGTGAAAGGATATGATATGTTTCCCCCAGGTATGGCTACCAGCAACTCTTGGCTTAGAGACCACCACCATATTGATTCTGGAAAGGGTACAGAGGTTGTTAGCCCAAGATCCACCATTCAATGCCTTCCCAAGACTTGTTATTGTAAGAGTTCTTTCTTTTTAGCAGAAGAAGAAAGTCTCACATGTTGCATGGGCTAAAAGAAATACATCATCCTACAGAAGGCCTGACTGAGACCAATGACTGATGTCAGAACCATGGCCTTAAGCTCAATGCCAAAAAACTGTGTCATCATCCACTTTGGGAAAAACCCGGTTCATGAATTACCACATCGATGGTAGTCCACCGAACACAGAAGGCATTATAAGAGATCTGGGAACACAGGTTGACAGCAACCTCTCTTTTGACCACCACATTGCCAGTGTGGTCAGAAAGTCCATCTATGTGGCACATCTCATTACTAAGGGTTTTGTGTCCAGGAAGAAAGAGGTCATTGTCTCCCTCTAATCTTCCCTCATTAGGCCAATCATCAAGTACAATGCCCCATTTGGCATGTACCTCACCAGACACCTGCAACAACTGGAGATGCCACAAAAGTACCTCAAAAAGAGGATCCTAGGCCTTAAACACTTGTCCTATATGCACACTCAAAAAACTCCAACTATTCTCTGCCTCATATTGCCTAATTAGAGGTAATTTCTGCTTTACTTACAAAGCCATGTCTGACCCAGCTCTATTAGAAATGCTACATCTAAATAAATCCCAATCTCTCCACAACACACACTCCAGAGACTTCAGCCTCATTACCACAATCAACAGAACATGCTGGAGGGACAGATTCATAATGCAGAGACAGCCCATGTTATGGAATAGACTTCCCATTCATGCCAAACAGAGAACCTCACTGGCCCTCTTCAAGATAAATCATTATGAGTGGATGGGAAATAGAAAATTCACCCCAGGGATCACTCCAGTGGCTCTACTCAACAGAGGCACTGGAAACTAAGGTCGGCTGGCACGATGCCAGGGCAATCCTATGGGCAAGGCTTGTAAAGGCTCCAGGGCCATTAGCCTAGTACACACATATAAATCTATGAACGTATCTGGTAAGAGAATCGGGTTTGATAATGACATTTCAATTCAGGTTCTTCAGAAGTGGAAAAGCTGGCTCCATGGTTCACCAAATAAAGGATAAGGGTTTGAAAGTGACTATGATCCATCCTGTGTAACATTTTTAGAGGGTTCCCATATTTTCCAACAGATGGTGGAAGTCATCACCTATTTACAGAAAAAAAACAGGAATCCAGGTACCAGATACCATGGAATGGTCTGCAGCACAAACTAAAAAGATTAAAGGTGAGGCAGACCCTTCTGTTTTATCTCCAGATGCAAAGAGGCAAAAATCGCCCCAGGAGATAACAATCTTGCGTACAGCATTTCCTTTACTTGAATCCCTAATCATGACTGAGGATGTATTTTCTTTCCTTTTTAATACATTTGATTTAGCAGAAAATAAAACAGGAAACTAAATTAAAATGCTCTTATGATGTTGTATTTTCATTATACATCAACAATGCCTTCTCCAGATCTCTTGCCTCATTTCTAAGGATGTTTAGACAATAGTGATTGTCCATCACTGCTTCTATATTGACAAGGAGATATCAGGAATGAATCACATCCCTCCACCTTGGAAGACCATATTATTAATCACATTGATATATGAATATAGTTCTAAATTGTTGATTATACTTACAAATAATTTGCACCTGACTATTTGCAATTACACTGTGCTTATTTTAGTACTGTTGGATAATAGGCTTTTGTTGATGATTTTTAATGATGTTCTATATATAGTGGTGCTCATTTTTAGAAGCATGTTATTTGAGAAACAATGAAATACTTAATTATAGTACGTAAATTGGAGAGTTTTTATGTGGGATGTAGAATAGGGAGTACAAGTGCTATAATTCATATATTGGATGAAGTTACCTCACTTTAAATATAAATATGGTTAACTCCCCAATCCAGGTGTGCATATATTAGGAATTTTTCCCCTGATGTTGTTGCCTTACAAGAAACACATTTGTCTGACTGTGAACATAGGTTGGTACTAGGCTATCAGCCCTAGGGCCTATAAAAGCCTAGCCATAATAATTCCCTGTCTATTTCTTCCCACACTATTTACTTCCAGGACCCCTGTCTAGCAGGGCCACTGATGTGATCCCCATGGTGAATTTCCTTTCTCCCATCCAATCGTCAAGGTTCCTTTTGAAGAGGGCCAAAGAGGCTCTGTCCTTGACATGTATGGGCAATCAATAAATTTTTCCCGGTTAGTGGGTCACCACAGTGGATCACCTGTCTGCTCATGATTGGCAGTGGAGTTTTTACAGTGTATAGTTGCAAGCCCAGAACCCAGCCTTCCACAGAAGGCACACACATGCACACACTCACACCTCGGGCCGATTTAGAGTGTCTAATCCACCTACAGCATGCCTTTGAAATGTGGGAGGAAACTGGTGCACCCGGAGGAAACCCATGCGATCACAGGGTGGACATGCAGACTCCACACAGAAGGCACCCGACCCAAGGATCCAACTGGAGAACCTCTTGCTGTGAGGCGGCAATGCGAACTGCTGCTCCACCATGGCCTGCTTGGGTTAAATGTTCAATGTTTTTTCTGCCCACCCCACTGCAAAGTGCAAAAGGGTAGCCATTCTTGTTTGAGTAGACTACTCTTTCATACAAATATTGGACAGCTTTGCTTTTTGGTAGTGGGAGTGGGGGGGGGGGTAAGGCGGTGTGTGATTACTAAGTTTGGTCCTAGCATTGTAACACTTGTCTCCCTATATTTACATCCTTCTCTGGATACTAGGGAGGTCAGACATCTCCACTATATACAAGAGAACATAAAGGGTGCTCTGCTTGTAGCAAAGGGATTTGAATAATATTATAGATACAAGTACTGCCTAGGCCTTGAAGCATTTCTGTTTAATCCCTACTGCTAAGTACATCAAAATGTGGGCAGAAAACCTGCCATTAGTTGATATTGCTTTAAACCTTGGCTCACTCACAAACAAATATACTTTTCATTCCCCACATGTCAGCACATCTACTAGGACAGAAATTACTTTAGTTGACAGTTTCTTTCATGATCCTGCCCCTTCAGTACAAGTTTTCCCTGCTCATATTCTGATCATGAGGACTCAGAGCTAACTCTTTCTTCTAGAGACATCCTCTACCACCCCACCCCCGGCTTTGGAGACTATATCCCTATTATACTAGGTGGCTGACTTTCATGCCCTTCTTGATAAAAAACAGGAGTTTTCTTCACTAGTTTACTCCACAAATATACTTTGTAAAGCTTGCCAGGGTTTCCTTCATGATAAGCTATGATCTTGTATTAGTGGACCGTGGCAGAAGTGGAACACTGTTTTAAAGTTTTTGCAAGAACAATATCAGTATATCAGTCAGCACTCTTACAGAGAAGGATTCCCTGAGGCCCACGAAATAGTAGCTATGCTGAATGAAATTAAAACCCAGAGCCAATCCATTATTAATAAGGAAGCAGAAATTGCGTTGGACAAATTTGGCTTACACTATTATGAGATTTCTTGCAGGTCTGCTCCAGACTGGCTAGGTGGTGGAAGCACAGTTGTTGGAAATTTACCCCCTCTTGCCTTACCATTAGGCAGAACCAATACAACATAGTCCCCACTTAAAATATTATTATAGTTCTAGGCTTATTACTGAGACTTGTATAAATATATGTTGCTCAGAGATGGTTCCCCTACCCTCAATACAAACGTAGCTTCTTTTTTTTCAAAACTATCAATGCTTACTCCCGAATGTGTCACAGCCTAACTCAGCCTATTACCTATGTTGAGGTTTTAGCAATGATTAATGGCTTGAAAACAAACAAAGCCCCTGCTGGTGATGGTCTTCCCCCAGAATTTTATAAAATTACTTTCACCCTCGACCGTTAAGCTTTTATGGGCAGCATGTTCATAGCCTTTTTTAATGTTGAGGTTCATCTTTCCTGGAAGCAACTCATCCTTTTGCCAGTCATCAAGCCTGTTAGAGACCCACAGAAACCTTCAAATTCCCAGCCAATCTCTCTTTTGAATGTGCACTACAACATTTATATGGCTATATGGGCAGCATGCTTAGCTTCTCTACTATCTGGTTTAATCCACACTAATTAAGCAGGATTTATAAAAGGTAGGACATCTTGGTCACATACTCTGTGACTAGCCTCTTGGCTAAAAATGGACAGCTAGGTGCCAAGCCTATGTGAATCATGTCTGCAGATGCAGGCAAGGCATTTGATAATGATCCATGGTACTATTTAGCTAAGGTTCTAGCCTTCTACCTCTCTCCAGATGTATTTATACATGCACTGATTATAGTTTAGCAGGGCTCAAATATGGTGGAACTAAATCTTTTTGTACCTGTAAAGGATGTCAGATAGGGCTTCCCACTAGCCCCTTTGTTATTTATGCTAGCCATTGATCCCCTAAGCCAACTGCTTCAAAATAAGCTTGGCTCTGGCTAGGTCAGGGGTATGGCTGTCAATCCTAGAAGTGGTGTTGCACTATTTGGAGATGGTCTTCCGGAGATCCTCTTTCATGATGACCTTGAAGTATCTTTGTCCGTCAGTAGGGAGATGTTTCAAAGATGCTAGCCAATTTCTTGATATGAAATATACTCATATAAATAAATGTTAGTATCCTATAAGGTGATCTATTCACGAGTAGAAAGGCTTAAGTATGATTTTATTTTAAACTCATCTTTTAAATACTTAGTTATCACGTTTACACAGACAAAAATAAATCAGTAATAATAATACTATGTTTGATAGGTTAGCTAATAGATAACCATTTAAGGGAATGGCCTACATGGGTTCTTCCTTCTGAGCTCAAGATCCTTCTAATTAAAATGGCATTACTTCATAAAGCTCTATATAATATATAAGGACTGCCCATATAATTCCTTTCAGTATCCTTTGGAAGTGAAACAGTAAGATCCAAATATTTCTTTGGTCTTCTTTGCTTCTATTGTCATGAGTTCTGGAGTCCCAGACATATATTGTTATTTTTAGTGGTACTGTTTTTTATATATACTCTGTTATTCTGGTTTTCTGCTTGTCCTTTACCATCTAGAGGTTCAACAGGAGTCCACTACACCCTTCAGGGTGGCTGCCTACAGAGCAGTGTCATTATGAATTTATAGGGAGCTCTGTAAACCTGATCCATTGCCCCCATGGGCGATACTATTAGTTAATAGTCTGCATTTTCAGCCCCAATCTGTCTTTGTCATGCCCTTTCAGTGAGAGGTTTTCTAAGCTGTTGCTCAGTTACAGTCACAGATATTATGGTAATCAATGATTTTTATCAGTCTAATTTACCTTAATTGACAATATATATTTTCAACATGTCCTACATTGCAGCTATTTTGGATGCATTTTGGGGTACACAAGGTAGGTCTATCCTATGACAGAAACTGATAAGAAACATTTAGCACTAATTGGTACTTTATCAGGGCCAGAACCCCTCATATATAATTTTGTTTATATCTCTCTCTCTCTATCTGGCCCAAACATCCATCACCCAGCACTAGAGAACATCCACACCCCCACAAACAACTAAATGTTGGCAAATACAGCAATATATATGTTCAGCAGAACTAACCATAGCCAGGGGGAGAGGCAAACAAGTAAGTGTAATAAATGCATGGGGTCAGTATATTGATTTATTGGCTGTCCTCTTAACACTAAGGCTTGCTGAATCTAATTAGTCAGATATCTTCAAAGGGAATAATTTCCTAAGACTGATGTTTCTAATCATTAGTTACTCTGCTCAGAATATTTTCTTTCTATTGTATTTAATATGTTACTTAGGTTACATATTAATGCATTTGTTTTATTTTGCCTCTGTCTTGTTTACATGAGCTCTACTGTTTGTGACTGTTTTCTTCTATATAGTTAAAGGTATGCTAAATGTTTAATTTTGGTTATTCACCTAGAAGTTTAGTTATTGGTATAATAGTTGCATTAACTAGTACATAGGCATTGCAGTGCTCCTAAGTAAAATTATTGTATTAATCATATACCTACATGATATGTGCTTTAGTGGATATATGCTATGGTTTCAATATTCAAATGTTTGTCTATGTGTTGCAAAATCAATAAATTAATATGTCAAAAAGTGTAATCTCCATGGACATCTCTTTCATGTATTTTGCCCTGATTAGATCTATTATAGAATAGAGTACACCCTTTGGTATGTACCTTTCTAGACCTATCAAAAAACTTGAAAGACCATAGAGGTTCCTAACAAAATTACTCTTGGGCCTCAAAACCTTTCGCTATCAGGAAAGACCGGAGTCGCTCTTCCTATACTCAATGTCATATAGACACTTGAGGGGAAACCTGTACCTTGCTTTCTGTTTCGTCAGGGATGTTGTTATCCAAGACCTCAATTTTCTCGATTTGTCAAAAGGTATAGCAAATACTAAATCTGAATCTACAACAGGGAATAAATAAAACTAAAAGGGAGAGATAGTTTCCTCACCTAATGTTTCTCCTTTATCTGGAATAGATTCCCCTTGCATTCAAGGAGGGTGATTCCTGCTTGTCTTCAAATATAGCTTAGACAATTTGATTGCTAGGATAAATTACATTTCAAGACATGCAGGCCTTGCCTTCCTGAAAAGGTTATTAGCACATGAGGTTTGTCATTCACAAGGCAAATATGGCCTTTAGTCAAATAGCCTTGTATTTTCTATTCTTACAGCAGGAACTAGCCCTCATAAACAAGCAGTATATACAAATAGCTAAAATTAAATGCAAAAAGGTGCAGTAATGTCACTTCTGGTAAGCAGCATTCTCCATCAAGTATGTTATAGGCAATACACCACTGTAAAAAGATAATGTCAGAGATTTTAGAAACCTAGGTTGCTAATTTCATCTCCTTTGACCACAATTTAGTACCAGAAGTCAGAAAATGCTTTTATTTAACACAGCTAATAACTAAAGGCTTACCAATCTGGTCAAAAGAAGTTATCATCCCTCTGTATGCAGTCATAATTAGGCCAATTATTAAGCGCAATACCTCATTTGAGATGCATATGTCTAGGTAAATTAAGCAACTAGAAAGACCACTGAGGTTCCTGAGCCAAGCAAATTGTTTCCTAAAGACCCTGGGGTACCAGGAAAGGATTGAAGTGCTATTTCTTTATTCAGTTTCTTATAGGTTCTTACATTGGTACCTATTCCTTGCTTTCTGCAGCATTAAGGACTCTGTTCTCTTTGATATCCTGTATCTTCAAAGTCAGATAGCTCCGGTAATTCCAGAACTAGGGATTTAAATCTCTAAATTCTAGATGTGTATAATGCACACCTGAGACACAGATTTATTACTCAGTACCTACTCTACCATTGGAAAAAAACTCCATTTACAAGTTAAATATCTTAGTGTCCTTCAAATTAAACCTGGGTGATCAAATGAGTACCCAAAAATTTACTCAGGAGCTGATCTGCTGCCTTGCCCTTTATGACAAGAGAGTACAGTATAAGAGTGAATATTGACAAAGTGTAAATGGTCTTGAAACTCAATTTTCTTATATTTCCCCTGGTTATACATGTACACACACACACACACACACACACACACACACACACACACACACACACACACACACATATGTATATATATATATGCACATTCACTTTGTCAGCAAAGAAAAGGTTGTTGTTCTTCTTCTTTCAGCTTCTCCTGGTTAGGGGTCGTCACAGATGAACTCCAGTCCGCTAATGATTGGCAGTAGGTTTTTACGGTGCCGAAGTGCCAGCTCAATGCCCAACCTTCAACAAAGTTATGCCCATTCTACGCATGTCTTTCGAGCACCACTCGACCATGGGGAGGACATGCAGACTCCACACAGAAGGTGCTCCAGCTGAGAATTGAACGGGAGAACCTCTGCTGTGAGGTGACAACACTAACGCTGCACAACCGCAGCTTATATCGGCGAAAAAAAAGGTGTGCTTCATTTAATCTAAAACTCATTTGATCGACACTCAAGTGTGACTTGATATAGAAAATGACTGCTGGTGTGGTTTTGGTGGATAGGAATTACAATGAAAATTAGTGTTGACTAGTATTTTTACCAAGATAATTCCCTCTGTCTTGCTGTTTCACCATGTCTAGAAGTTTAAGTATGTACATCAGCAGTGATTCAGTGTGTAAGGAGCATTCTTTTTTTCTGCATGGTTGTGTGACTATGGAGTTAGAATACTTATGGCTGGGGGAGATATGGGTGGGGGTGTATTAGTGCTTGCTCCCTGCAGAAAAGCTTTTGCAGGCATATTTAGTGTTTATAAAGTTGTCGAAGAAATGAATGTAGTGTAGATCAAATGAGTTTTAAATTAAATGTAGTACTGTTTTTTCTTGTCAATTAAGTGAAATGTTGAAATTGTGTAGTTTTATATATATATATATATATATATATATATAGATAGCTATAGATAGATATATAGATATGTAGGTTTACTAATAAACAGCAAACTGCCCAAAGATCAACATTATAAAAGGTTTACTCTGCTAACTCCGACTCTATATTAAGCATGCACTGAGCAAGAAATCTTGGCACTTGCAAAGAAAAAAATCATAAACCATTGTTTTTTGTGGGGGGGGGGGTGGCAAGCCCTCTTTGCACACCCTTATATATACTAACTCCAAGACTGAACAATCTCAGGGAAAAGGCAAACATCCCTACCCAGAGAAATGTGCAGTCTCACACATCTGTTGACTGTGTAGTTGACTAAATTGTATTGACTGCACAGAGGTTGACCAAAGAGGAATTGATCAAAATCAGCTATATCTATATATATTTATATATATATATATATATATATATATATATATATATATATATATATATATATATATAAAAGGAGAGAGAGAGAGAGATATTTTTAAAAGTTACCTGACATTTGATTAAATGACCATTACACTCAGTGCAAAATCATTGAATCAAATGGCTGAAAGTCCATTTCAATTGATGACAATTTGACAGAAATGTCATTTTATTGAATATGGTATAGGTAGATGTAGCTCTGTACTAGAAAAGCAGAAATATTAAAATGTGTCTAAAGCATTAATCTGGTTAGTGTATGTGCATTGTCATTGATTCCATGTGTATGGTATTTCCACTTTTGTACACAGCCATGTGACTGTGGAGTAAGTACATTTAACTCATTTCCTCCAATGAAGCTCTTGGAGTTTGCACTGTAACTTACAATGGGCAGGGCCTAAGTTTTTTGATAGAATCAAATTATATCCACACATTTCAAACAAATGTTCATATCTCTGGAACCATACAGGTTACTAAAAAAGTGCAAATATCAAATTCTGCTGCTCAAATAATTTTTATACTGGTAGCATTCTTTAGGTTCTAAATCTTAAACAGGATTTTGTAAGTCACAGTAAACACATTAAGAGAAATTCAATAAAGCCTACATGCATCAATTTTCCACGTAGGCATAGTGGCACGGAGCTTACATGGAAGTAAGCAGCTGTGCGATCCAGTAAACAGAGCTGAGGGGTGTGCACAAGTGTGCAAACACATAAGTGTCCATGGCATCCAAGTCACCTCATAAGCAGGTGAATTGCATGCAAATGAGGGTGTTGGAGTGATCCAGCAAGCAGATAGGCAGTCCTGCAGACCCCATGTTGGTGTCCAAAGTGTACACGGACAAATTCTGTGTACATGAGATAAAAAAGGAAACAGGGACTGTAAAAGCCCAGTTAGAAGGACAGAAATAGCATATCAGATACAGATATATGCAAAACTATGCTCTGTGTGTCCACAAAGTAGTGGAAAATAATTTTAATACCCATATTATGTTTGTGCGGCACACAGCAGTGAGCAAACATACCGTTATGCAAAAAAAAAAATTTAACAATGTAAAAACATAAAAAACTAAAATATGTGACAAGAGTGCATGCATTACAGGGGCTTGCATGGAGTATGTACAATGGTAGATGACTGTGGCTGCTAAGGAGGCAGGGTCTGGAATAGTGTAGTTTCCTGGTTGTGTGCATGGATCTGTATGCAAATGAGCTGGGGGTTACTGAATAGCAAAAATTAGTATCCATGCCCACAGATCACATCTGGGTAGCCCCAGAACCATGTTGGTGTCCACAGAAGAGATAGCTGACATCAAAAGGAGGTGTGTTTGTATTTTCTTAAGCACATTGGAGCTCAGCAGCACTTGTTTTCACACTGCATCACTGAGGTGAGGAGGGGGAGTGTGCCCAGTGCCTGCTAAGCTTTGTTTATCTTCAGGGCACATGTTTTAGCTAGTTTGAGTGTGTTTGCACAGCTTGCCGCTGTGCTGAGCGTGCCCATCTATGGAGGTTTGATCATTGAGTGCTGAGCATTGTTTATATCTGCGGCACAGGTTTGTGCAACATGCCACAGTGCTTAACAGGGAAGTTGTTTTTAAAAAAAGAAAAAGAAAAAGAAAATTGTCTGGGAAAGCCAATCAGACATAAATTACTGATGACCCCTGTACCACTTAAACTGGGCCATTAAAACACTGATAATGATGTACTTTTCAGGTGGAATGCATCATAAGTAGCCAATCACACAGGCTGTACCTAGAGCAGAGCTCTAGAAAAGTTCCATACACCCTACAATCTGATTTCACCCCCATACTCTGCACCAGTGAAGTGCAATTGTAGGATTTTTAACTAAAGCAATGCTAGGGGCTGCTGCAGCTCCGTTACATCTGGATATACTAGACACTGAGGTCAGTGCTTCTGCTGCTGCTGCTGACAATAGCCCTAGACTGAAAATGAGAAGAGAGTTCAGGCCCAGGGTAACCTTCCAGTACATGAGCTGGAGAGAGCACTACAGGGTAGATAGAGACATACTACAAGAACTCACCAAGCTCTGCCACCCTCAGCTCAGACCCAGAGGCAACAGAGAGGAACCTATCCCAGTGGAAACAAAGGTATGTGTAGCCCTTAGAATACTAGCTACAGGTACTTTCCAAAGACCAACTGGGGACATGATGAGAGTCTCACGAGCATCAGCATCCAGGGTACTCCACCAATTCCTGGATGCCATGCTAACACATACCAGTGAGCAAATTTATTTACCTGGCACCCCTGAGGAGAGGGATAGCAGTATGAGACCTTCTACCATGTAGCACACTGCTGTGAGGTATGGGTGCCATAGACTGCACTTATGTACACATCAAAGCACCACCCTGTGAGGAAGGTAGAGTCTATGTCCACCACAAGGGTTATCATTTTATCAACTGCCAGGTCATGTGCAATGCCCGGGGCATTATCATGAATGCTTGTGCTCACAGCCCTCTTAGTTATCAAGACTCCCATATCTGGCATGCATCACAGCCATACTAGATGTTTGTCACAGGGGACATCCCATACAGCCATCTATTGGAGGATGCCAGCTATGCACTGGAACCATGGATGATGACACCTGTCAGAAATGCATGCATACCCACTGAAGAATGCCATAATGAGGCACATGCACAAACTAGGAACATCATAGAGCATGTGTTTGGGCTGCTCAAGTCACAGTTCCAGTGCTTAGTTATATCTGGTGGACCCCTGCAGTACTTTCCAGCCACATGTGCACAGATGTTCATAGTATATGCCATGCTACACAATATGATCCTGCGGAAACAGCTGTGGCAGGAACATCAGAGGGAAGGGATACTCAGCTGCCCACCAGTGCCTAGGTCCCCACAGCCACACCCACAGGGGAACTCAGAGGAGGAACCCCCTGAGGCTGTCCCTGTAAGCAGATGTAGGCCTGCTCAGTATGCCCTGGCCTTAGCCAAGAGACAAAGCAAGTACATGCACTTAGGAACAACTTAGGGTCCTAGAGATTGACACCTTACTCTGACTTACATACATAATACATAAAAAGGATGCCAGCCAGACCCCACAACTTGTACCTAACCATGTATTGGCTGTGTACTGCATGTATCAGAGTCAGCCGTGAAACACAGGTCTCTCAACTGCTGCATTTGCAAGGCAAGTCACTATCCTATATAACAAATATACAGGATACTAGACTTTGGTAACATCTGTATGGACCTGCTGCATGTATGCAAGGGAATAGAGTGGGTTACTGGGCTACTTGCACAAAACAAACAGCTACTTGGGACAACAGGTACTTTTTCCAATAGTGGGTGCCCCATAATATGCATTAGGCCACATGGCTGGAAATCCCACTGCATTATGCAAGGGTAATGCCAAGCAGTGGGGTCATAGGACAGATGTACGACTGTCAATGTCAGACTCCCCTACCCCCAAAACATCAGTGTTCCCATACAACTGCAGTAACAGTATGTTTGCCAGGATATATCAGCAGACCATGCAATTCCAGGGGTGTTACAAACACCTTGGCCAAATATTGTATTTTACACAAAACAGGAATCACAGCAGGGGTCACAGTGTATGTCTGTATGCTGTTGATAGTGTGAGGAATTAAACCTCTCTTTCTGGTGGCTTGTGTGGCTCACTGGGCTAAGGACCTTAGCATGGGTGATGGTGTTGATGGTTTAAAGCTAGCCACACCTACAACATCTGCATGTGAGTTGCTCATAACTGCCATAACACCGTAATCTGTTACTGCAAGGAAGCTGGATACAGCCAGAGGAAATGGGGGGGGGGGGATGAGGTCCAAACCTGCTGATATTATACATGCTCTGGCTGTGTCCAGCTTCCTTGCAGTAACAGATTATGGTGTTATGAAAGTCTGTGGGACACAGCCAGAGCACCAAATGGGGTTTGGAATCTATATTAAACATGATGGGTGAGGGACCTAAAACTAGTTTTCTCATTACCCTTTTGGAGTTTTGTTTAACTCATAGCTATTTCTGTTTCAATGACACATATTACCTGCAAGTAAAGGGTACAGCAATGGGTGCAGCATATGCACCAGCATATGCCATCATATATATGGATTACTTTGAGAAAAAATACATTTATCCTACTAATTTTTTCAAGAACAAAGTAATCTTATATAAACGTTTTATAGACGATTTAATTTTTATTTGTAAGGGAGATATTAGTGAATTTATGGATTTTTTTGAAGTGTTAAATCAAAATGAACACAATTTACAATTTTCATATGAAACCAATAGAAATAAGATTAACTTTTTAGATCTAGTTTTGTTTGAGAAGGACAATAAAATTGAGTTTAAACCATTCAGGAAGGAAACCTCAGTGAATTTGTTCTTACATGCTACTAGTATGCATCCTCAGCATTTAATAAAGGCCCTACCATACGGGGAATTCAAAAGAATTCGGGATCATACCAGTGTTAAGGAGGATATAGATGGAGAATTAGATATAGTACTTAATAGACTATTGGATAGAGGATATGATTATAACACACTATTAGAATGTAGAGATAGTGTGATTAAGAACATAAAATTAGCTGATAGAAGGGAAAAGATCATAACATATCCTGATAAAAGGGAAATTATAGTAAAGAATAATGCTGAGAAAGTGTTTTTTATAACCAAATTTTCCCCTTTTTCTAATACATTAGTCTCATTAGTTAGAAAATTTTGGTACTTGATCTGTGAAGATGATAACATTGGTGAATTGTTCCCCAACCAAGTGAATTTTTCTTTTAGAAGGGGAAAGAATTTAAGAGAAATCTTGAATAATAATTTTGTAAAGCATATTATATCTACCCCTGTGAGGGTGGGCACTTTTGCTTGTGGTTCATGCAGTATATGTAATAGAGCAATCAATATTGATACTATTAATAATACATATCACACTTCTAAACATTTTTTCAATTGCAAATCTACTAGTGTAGTATAAATAATAGGCTGTTCATGTAGGGACATTTGGTATATAGGACAAACTAAAAGGATGATCAAAACTAGGATCCTAGAACATCTTAAGGATATAAGAAACTTGAATGTCACAAGTCCTGTTGCTAAGCATTTTTTGGACGTTCATGATGGTTGCCGTAATAGTCTAAGATTTAGTGTACTGGGGAAACCTTTTATTCGCAAGGGAGATGATATAGTAGCTAAACTTTTAGAATTGGAAACAAGGATGATAATGAAATATAAAACTTTGAAACCATTTGGTCTCAATCAGGAGCTGGGTCTTTAATTATACTTTGGGAGAGCAATTTTGCACATATTATTCATATTGTTATTTAATTTTAGTAACTTTGGGAATAATAAACAGATATGTTATGTTATTGTTTCGTATTCATTTATATGGATACAATTTGTTATGATAGGAAATTTATATAGGACAATAACTATTGCATTTTGTATATAATTATAATTTTGGTATAATTTTTGTACACTTATACCAATGAATTTACATGTGCTTGTTGATCTACTGAAAGTGAATTATTTGGTTGAAAATAGTTTATATTGACTATAATAATATGTTATTATTTATTTATTTATTCATTTTGACATAATAATTATTTAAGATTTGTATTTCATTGATTATAAAAGGAAGAAAAAGTATAAAATTATAGAATAAAATAGAAAAGTTTTTTGATAACAGTTTATATAAACTAACATAAGTATTTGTCATGATTTATTTAATTTTGTTGCAAAGATCACTTTAAATTTTGATACTCAATTAAACTAATTGTTAATTTATCAACTAGTTATGATATATAAAGAGCTCATATTGAAAGTTGTAATGTGATCCTTTGAAGGCGAATGGCCGAGGTACCAGATCATTGAATAAAGAGCGTTGGTGGAATCTGACTGTTGGTGTGTTGCTGAATAGAACTTCTTGGCTTTGTATGTTTCTGTTATTGGGGTCACAGTGTATGTCTGTATGCTGTTGATAGTGTGAGGAATTAAACCTCTCTTTCTGGTGGCTTGTGTGGCTCACTGGGCTAAGGACATTAGCATGGGTGATGGTGTTGATGGTTTAAAGCTAGCCACACCTACAACATCTGCATGTGAGTTGCTCATAACTGCCATAACACCGTAATCTGTTACTGCAAGGAAGCTGGATACAGCCAGAGGAAATGGGGGGGGGGTCCAAACCTGCTGATATTATACATGCTCTGGCTGTGTCCAGCTTCCTTGCAGTAACAGATTATGGTGTTATGAAAGTCTGTGGGACACAGCCAGAGCAGGTATAATGTCAGCAGGTTTGGACCTCTAACCCCCCATTTCCTCTAGCTGTATCCAGCTTCCCTGCACTAACAGATTACTGTGTTATGACACAGCCAGAGGAAATGGGGGGGGGGAGAGGTCCAAACCTGCAGACATTATACATGCTCTGAGTAACCTAGAAGGTGGCTAGTATAACAGCAGATTGCAACAGATCAGATTGGATGCAGTATGTAAAGGCCATCACATAACTGTGTCAGTACTTACAACAATTCAGTGGACTGCATTTTAAAGTATATTACTGGATAAACACAACTGTATGAGGAACAGAGCAGACATATTGGGTGGAATGCTGGACATTCTGCAAAATCATGTGCTGTGAGAGGTATGAACACTGTCACCCTGTGTGTGGTGTCACAGCATATATTCCAGTCATATCATACCTCTCAACCTCATAGAGTAGGGAATCTGGACAAAGCCATAAACAATAGTGGGACAAAGGCCCAAGTATAAGGAGAAGGATTAACTATTGGCCAGACAAATGTGGAAAGTTGGTAGAATAGCAGGTCTTGCATAAGCGTGAATCCCCTGATTTGCATGGAGTCAGTAACTCAAATGTCTCTCATCATATCCTAAAGTCAGTCTATAATGTTTTGTCTCTAATGTGGTAGAAAATTACAATGCTATGTAAAACGTACCAAAAGTATGATGCAAAACTCTACAAATTCCATTACAATCTGTACAGTTGATAGGTATGGGTCACATATTACATGCAGCAAACAGCCGAGGAATGTCTTGGAGAAAATATCAGGGAGTTGCTGCACTGTGGAAACAGTTCCAGCAGCCAATTGGCTGCAGCATACAAAATCCCAGACTGGAGTACATGTAGGTCTGGCCTGAAGTCACCTTGTAAGCAGTGACAGCCACAATGGGCATGTTCCTACACTTAACTAACTTGAGCCCATGTCTGTTGCCTCTTCTGCCCAAAGACCTGCTATGTGGACATATGTCTGTACAGACATACAGATATGTATACATATCTGCCTCACCCTATCCACCTCACACTTGATTAGTGCATCTATCGGTATGTTGCATACACATACACACACACACACACACACACACACACACACACACACACACACACACACACACACACACACACACACACATACACATATGCAAACACACACTCACACACACACACACACACACACACACACACACACACACACACACACACACACACACACACACACACACATATATATATATAAAATAGCAAGATGTACATATAGCTATATAAAGTACAATGATACATAGACTCCACACATATATCTGAAGAACACATTTACATTACTGACACACACAACTACATTTAAGGAGACAACTCTGTTATACAGACTGTGATAGATATGGACTGGGATGTAATAATGTTCCCACATTCCCCTAACTGCTGGGGTTATCTGAACATACACATCACAACAACCATCTGATAGCACCAGACCAAGGCAGCAGTACATAATCCACTCACCCACAGACCCCTGAGCCAGTGGCCTGTCACCCTGCAGACAGACATAGGTACACAGGTGGTGTAATGTACAATGGGTGAATGCACTCCTTGGACAGGCCATATTGTTCCACCCACATGTCTGTCTAGCAAACTGCAAACAGCCAAATATGGCCAGACTGGTAGGTGTGCACACATAACAGGGATATGACCAGGTATCCCACCCCTAGGACACTGGATATAAGAACAGTACCAAGTAGTATCACTCTTCAGACCACACATGCTGTCTAACACAAATCCACTTAGTGTGCTCTACAAGTATTATGCCTGCAGCAACATATACAACGAACATAACCAGTGGCATGTGTGGTAGTGTATAATACTAATTAGGTAGGGGTTTTAATCTCACATCCTCCAACTCTGTTTGTGCATCAACATATCCCCTCATAGCACTATGGACATGCTCATATGTGTTGTCTTCAAGCAATGGTATACATTTTGGGCCCTGTGACTGGCTACTGGTCTCTATATACCCTCCTCTACAAAGCCTGCTGATGTCATCCACCTTAAGAGCACTGGCTGACAGCATAGTTGCAGGTGAATAGTGTGGCGTATATGATGAGTATTGTGAGCTATAGTGTGTACTACTTGAGAAGTAGGAGTTCTAATCTCACAGCATCCAACTGTGTGTGTGTGTGTGTGTGTGTGTGTGTGTGTGTGTGTGTGTGTCCCCTTGCAACACTTCAGACAAGCCCCTATGGGCTATTTCTGTGCAATGGTTGTGCATTTTACACTCACTGACTAGCTGCTGGACTCAAGAGTGGCATCTGTTACAAGGTCTGCTGATGTCATCCACCTTAAGAGCACTGGGTGACAATATAATAGCAGATAAAAGTGTGGGGTGTGTGATAAGTATTGCAAGCTATAGTGTGTAATACTGGATAGGTAGGAGTTCTAATGTCACAGCATCCAAGTGTGTGTGTGTGTGTGTGTGTGTGTGTGTTTGTGTGTGCGTGAATATATCCCCTTGCAACACTTCAGACAAGCCCCTATGGGCTACCTCTGTGCAATGGTTATGCATGTTATGCCTACTGACTAGCTGATGGCCTCAAAAGTGGTCTCTGTTGCTGCTGATGTCATTCCTCTGAAGAGCACTAGCTGACAGTGTAGTAGCAGATAAATAGTGTGGTGCATGCAATAAATACTGTGGACTATAGTGTGTAATATTAGATAGTTCTACTCTCACAGCATCCAACTTTTGTATGCAGACTACCCAGGTGAAATGTATCAAAGATAGTAGAGTGTGCCACAGAGTATGAAAGCATGATAACACTGACTGTCCCCATTGTCCCTGAGACAATGTTCTACACATATGCAGCTAGGGAGCCATCTGCATATACTGGCATACCTTATTGATGTCATATCTCTGCTGTGCTGTTTTGACATCCTGTGCCACTGTATTTCTACCATGTGTCCATAGTTGCACCAGTCAGACTCCTGGGACAAAAACATACACTGCTCCGTGACACACCTGTCATTCTGCAACACTACCACCAGTGTACCATCAGGCAACAAAGATACACAATATTTGATGTGTACCCCTGACACATGCCAGCATACAGTACCTGTCATGGCACACAACTGCCATGGCATGGCAATACTGCACTACACAAACACATGTAAAGGTGTATGGTCACCCTGTGCATCAGACACATATATCCAGATCCTCACATTGAAGGCATGGATGATAGGGATGTGGCACAGATATCATCACATGCACAGGGTGTGTTCCGGTGGTGCTGGAGGCCTAGGCTGTGCCAAACTGTTGATAGCATGTGTGTGAGTCAGGAATAGGTGCTCCTGACATGGGTTATGGAGCGGTGCTGTGTGTGTCTGTTGTTGACCTGCATGTGACAGTGGTGTTGAAGTGTGTGCATGTACACAGTCAAGCTCAGTGCTAGCCCTATATGTGTGTATGGTGGACAGCTGTGGACCCTATATGGTAGAGTGGACAGTTCACCGTCTCTGGTCATGAACACGGGCACTGAGTCCTCCATGAGTAGCACAAGCAGCACCATGCCCAAGGTCAAATGTGATGCTAGTAGCCAGAGGCACCAAAAGCTGTTGAAGACTGGGGGGGTGGAGGATGAGAGGGGCACTTAGTGATCTAAAAAGGACAATTTTTTAAAAACTATTTACTACCACAACATAGGTTCACTTGGAGGATATTTAAGCTTAGCCAATTTCCCTTTTGGTGCTTTAATTAACATTTCCTGATTGGGCTAACCTATTATTGGCTGATAATTGTATATTAGCCCTAGTGAGAATAAATGTGATCATACTATAGACAACTTGAGGGAACCCAAGTAAGGGATGCAGCATTTAGGAACTGCCTCTATCCATTAGTGGTATGAGAGGCAATCCTGGAATACATGCTCTATTACCCATCCTTAGATCCAAGTTGCATTTGAATATGGACAGAGATTAACTTTGTTTTACTTGAATGGATAGTCTGTTCTGGAACAGTGATAGCCTCTGTGATATATATCCATCTCTCCACAGCATTGAATTTAGATACCTGGACTGAGTATTTCTGATGCTATTTGACCTGCTGATGTTCAGTAGATCCATCTGTATTACGTCAGAGGATGCCTTGTATGCCAGACATGTCACCTCTAAGCACTCTGTAGGATACTGAGTATAGTGATAAATCTTTGAAGTGGTCCATGCAAGACCTATTGTTTAGGACTTGTATCCTTTTAGTAAGGTATCTCTTTGGGTATTCCAGTTGATGCATGGGTCTGGACAGATACATGCAAAAGTGGGTGCTATACAAAATGATTGACCTAATGAGGGCTCTGTAAATGGGGACAATAACAGCTCTAGATTTAGTCACAATCGATTTGTTTATAAGCTGCGCAATATTGAAAGACTTTCTTATGACTCTGGGCACATGTTGGTCATAGGTCACACAGACAAGTTCCCAAATGCCAAATAACTGATCAGTTCTCAGGGGGCATTTTCAATTTGGCAGTTCCCTAGAGTAGATGACTTCCCAAAGGATACGATAATGTATTTCTTGAAGTTTAGTTTTGATTCATGATTCTGGCACCAGTTATTGTTTGGGACAAACCTTCCTGTATGGGGATTCAATAACTGCTCCTAGCTTGCAGTCATCTCAAATGTAGTCAGCCAGAGCCCTTTGGTATTTCCTTTTACTTTTGAGATGTATATGCTAAACATAAAAAGTCTCAGCAACGAACCCTGGGGACTCCATTGGTGACTGGTCTCTTCCCCTATTTTGATCTCCTGCATCCTGTGAGCAAGCATATATGTATGCATTCTCTGACTCACCTTCCAGATTGCATTAAATTATATTCCATGTATAATACAGCACCACTTGTTAGAATGTGTTTTAAATTTGCAGTTTGTAACAGTCTTCTAGTAAGCAATGAAACAAAATGTATGAACCAATAATGACAAAACTACCCATTTCAGAAAATTTCAACCATAAAAGACTACTCAAACTTCTGTCATTACAATCCACCAATATCAGTAAATATGCAAAATCTCTGCAGAAGTAACTAATCTAAATAATTCCACATTGAAGGAATCTGTAACTAATGAAGAGGTTGCTGCTAGCAAACACCTTTATATTTCATTGTTTCATCTACAAATAAAGTGCCTGTTCCCCTTGAAGAATAAATTCCCTATTCTACATTAAAAATGATAAGCTAGTAATTTTGCAATGAGGAAGGGATGGCAAACTGATAACAGAAACATAGTTACTATGTAACTCCTCCAAAGGAGGACATTCATAGGACTGCAGCATCCACTCCCATTAAAGTACAACACAGTACAGTATCAGCGATTCATCTGCATACTGTGGGAGTAGTACCCACAGCCTTCTGCATCAAAAGCAAGTATACTACCTGTTGTGCTTCTAACAATGCAAATTACTTAGCATAAGTAGCACTAAACTTCTCTTCCCCTTAAGCTCTCAGCTCCTTGTAGAATCCACTCGACACTCAACTAAATCTCTCAACTTTGCAGCACAAGAAATCTGGAAAAAGTCAAAATTTATTTGGAGGGCAAAGGCCCAAAACCAGGGACACATTTTAAATATTGCTTGTATAATCTTAGAAAGTTGCTAAAATAAAGTGTTTTGTGTTACCATCTGCTTTCTGAAAGATAGAAAGACTGAAACTTAAAGGGCTATCATTATTTAGTGAATCCAGTTCTCACTGATTTGCCAGAAAACCACAAATTTTAAGAGGAACAGACCAAAAGTATGAGCCATATATTCTGTTAAAATCTAGACAGTCGAGAGCTATGGACACAACTACCTGAATCACAAGTGGTGGTATGGGTAGAGGATTCAGGCTGTTGTTTGAGCCTGAGTAACACTAACCACCATGTATATCTAACTGGGGCATTTTACACACACACACACACACACACACACACACACACACACACACACACACACACACACACACACACACATATGCACACACACACACACACACACACACACACACACGCACACACACGCACACACACACACACACACACACACACACACACACACACACACATATGCGCACACACGCGCGCGCGAGCACACACACACACACACACACACACACACACACACGCACACACGCACACACACGCACACACACAGACACACACACACACACACACACACACACACACACACACACATACACACACACACACACACACTCACACACACACACACAGGGGAGCAGCATAACTCCTGCAAATAAAAGAACAAAATACTCCTTACCAGCATGACTCGCTCTGGCAACACCAACAGAACACTGGCAGCATAACTCCTGTAACACAGAGCAATAAGAGAACAAGAACAGCTAGTTTAGTTAGTTTAACTTCCACGCGTGAATTCATGTTAGAGTGAAAACTCTACTTCATTAATTTTTCCCGACAGGTCTTGCAGCTGTAAAAGTGTGGGGGGGGGGTTCCTCTTTCTCCTGGCTCTATGGTTCTGGTGCCCATGCTAGTAGCTGATGGTGACTGGTGTCTGCTGGGCCTGTGACCCCCACAGGACCACCCAGGACCACATGCCCATGGCCTGCCATGTCCTGGTGTGGACAGCACACCTCCCTCTGTAGTGCTGGAGGTGTTGCTACTATGGGAATGTGAGTGTGCATGGCCATGTGCACTACTAGCAGATGGTGCTGCTGGCCTGCATCCACGTATCCGATGCCCAACCCCAACCACATGTTCCAGCACAGACAACATCCTCTCAAAGACAGACACTGTCTGAGCCCAATGTCTGTCCACTACATCAGTAAAATGTTACATGGCATCACCAATGTGGTGGAGGCAGTCACATATGTCAGAATGTGCAGCATCCATAACCCCAAGCATCTGTCTGGTGTTGCATTCATCTCATGCCTGTGCCTCCATGACAGTCCAAAACATGTGATGGATGACCCGCAATATGACACCTGCAACATGAAATGGATGGGCAGCAGTCCTCCTTTGAGAACCCCTGTCAATCTGCTTGTGTGGGACCTTGACTGCTGTCTGGCTATGGCCAGTGTCTACACTCACTGATGCCATAGTTCTCACACTGTCCTGTACTATGTCGCCACCCTCTGACTCTCCAATATCTGTGGCCTCTGGTGACTGAGTATATCTGGGCATACTGACTGTGTGTGGGGACAATGGGTGCAGAAGAGTAATGTCAGCCTCTGGGACAGATTCAGCCACATGTGCCTCACTATGGCCACCACCATCATCAGAGTCTGAGGAGACACTGACATCAGGTTGTGAGGGGAACAGACTCCAGCCTCCTTGTTCACTTCTGAGAAGCAAGATAAAAGCAGTACATTACCGCCCGCACTATTATGTATGGTAATCCACACAGACTCATACAGATGAGGATCCCCAACATCATTACATGCCCCACATCTTCTCATCTCTGATCCCTTGCACAACACCCACACCCACAACAGCATATGCAGACAACCCAGGCCCTGTATAAGATGCACGTCAGCTACATCAGGGTAATGTTGTCAGTTCAATATACCTGTTAGGTATGCAATATGACAGTGTATGTGACAGAACTACACATAAAACCCTGTACACCTATCTTGACAATGATATGTAAGTTGTAATACCGCTGCCTCAGATATATACCTTCTCCCTATTTTGTCTGAATGGTCATCTTAGAGTAACTGCCTCATATACAGCAGGCTGCATAGTTGCTCATAACTATAAGTGCAAATATGTTAATGTTTGTATAAATACACACCTGTCATTCCCTAGGCTATGCACTGTAGTTAATTGCTCCGAAATGGAACATACAATTATTCTACTCTAGCTAAGCAGAACACTTTTGCGGTTGATCCTAGGTTCACCAGGAATTCCTCTGTGGCTGAGAGTGGTTGTTGTTTGCAGGCTCTCCACCAGTGGCAGCATGATCACTGGCAACAGCAGCTGCCCTTTGACATGTGGCATCGACCATGCCTGTGGCCCGGTGTCAAACCTGCTTGTAAGTCCTGTCCTGTTGGCCAATATCATTCACAGCCCTCACAAGGGCAGGCTACTGTTCTTGATTGTGGAGACCCCTTGACAGCAGGATGTGATGGTTGAGTCTGAGGGCATCCACTATACGTCATTTTCTGCAGATGGAAACTGAGGATGTTTCTGTTGATACATTGTACCCTCAACACAACAACAGGGGAACACATTACAGGACCAGATACATGGATGTCCACTATGTACAGACCCTGCACAACCAAAATGGGATGCACTATCCACTGCTCCCTCACATGTCATACCTCACAGTCTGTCAACACACTACATGTGTGGCTATCACACCAGGATAGTAGCAATACCAGTCATGTCCCTGTGTACTGTGGCAGAGTCTGCTGCATGTCTCTACACCCATCACTGTAGTCTTCTGTAGTGTGTCCCCTATGGGCAAAGTCCCACTACTATGTCATACAGCCACTGTCAGAAAAGTAGCAGTGTGCTATTACGACTATATGGGGACAGTCCAGCAACACCAGTGTGCCACAATGACAGACAGCAATGAAAACCTGCTGTAGTATATCTTCCCTGTAGGCATCATACCTCTCCACTACACAGATATTTCCAGAATGTGAACATGTGCCTCATAGATGTGGTCCTTTTGGCACACACATGTGGATATCTGAAAAATGGTTGGCCAATCCCAGCCCCCTCAGAAAACACTTATGCTACAATAATATCTGTTAGTCTATTCATACTCTTACTTTGTATGGCCAATATGTATACTCTGTCACAGAGTTTGGGTCAGTCTCCCTCCACTAATTATGGCTATGGCCTGATTTCCTGCTATAAGGAGTTGACAGGCATGTTAGCTACAGCTCTCAAGCAATGAGGTATGAATGTCAACAAAACAGTGACCCAGCCAGAGTACATCAAGGACAGTCAGGTATACCTTTACAATGTCAGAACTATTTCTGTGTGATACTGACAGACTGAGAGAAGGTGAATTACAGTACATAATTTGACATTACAGTGGTATACACCCTTACATATGTCAATATGTCTAACTCATAATCCACTAGCTTTCCTACAACAGCTCACCACTGTAGGCGGGTGTAACAGGGGCAGAGCTGTGATTTGATTCATAGCAGGGACAGTTGAGAGGCCTGCCTGTAGCTGTTGGACAGCAGATATCACCAACATGTCAATGCCATAGATGTATTACAGGCCTACTGTTGTAATCCGTATTCCCCATACCTCCCAGCCTCCCATCTGCATCCCATTATATGGGGACATGTATTACATACCTGGTAGAGTGAAGTAATCCTGTTTTGACCAAAACCTCTGCAAACAGCTTGCAAAACAATTGCCTGTCTAAGTAAAGTAACATGCAAACCTGATTCCCATAAGCAGTTGATTGCCTTTTGTAGGTAATGCTCATTAACAGGTGATTGCCTGTGCACCAAACCGTGGCTCAGACTTGCTAATTGCTCCATAATAGCTGGGTTGCACTTTCATTAGCCAATGACATGGTACCACAGTGCAGTATTTAAGGGCTTCATGTAGGCCTTGGGCCCCTTTCCTAGTCTTTGAGATGGACATTAATGAGGTGAGCAGACTACAGCACTACAGATGGTAGATACAAATGCTATCCACTGTTGAGATTTATAAGGTATGCCCACAGTTTTGCATGATATGTTTCTCCATTGTCCCATGACATTGTGATTATCTGGAAGTTCAGTGGTAAACATTGTGGGTTGTGGTCAGTAAGGAGAGAGAGACATGTGAGTGTCAGATGTCATACCAGTCAGAATATGCATGTTGATGCAGTAGCTGCTATTCTATCAGCTCACTTTCTTTGTGGGGCAAACTGTGAAACATGTCCCTGTCACTGGACCTTTAAACCCCACCTCTGTGTATGTTTTTGTCTGGATCCCTTGTTCTAGGGGGTTGTGAGGTATGGTAGGTCTGCAGCAGCTAGCTTAACATACAGCTGTGTATGTTCCAGGCTGCAGCTGCTGCTGCAGACTAGGACACATAGGGGGTAGTGTGGACAGCAAGCTGTATGTGTAACTGAGACAGCAGTGTCAGCTCTGTCATTACAGCAGAGCCAAGGTAAGGCTACCTTTTACAGTCCACTCAAGGCTTGTGCTTAAGACACATCTGTTATGTAACAGTGACAATCACAGAGTACTTGGCGACATATAGTTAGGCTATATGAATATCTGCAGTGTGTCCCTACCTACGGGCCTTTGACTTGCAAACATGGGCAACAGTTAATTCAGTGGCAGCAACCTGTGTGGATTAAAATTGCATGACTCAGTCATTACTTGCTGTATTTAGAAGAATGTAATTAAAATGCAATACACTGGATTCGAACCCAGGACTGTGGGTGGAAAAATGTACTACATGCAAGGCATGTATCAGACTAAGCTACTGAGTTGGTACTACAGCAGGTGTATTTGCAAGATATATGTGCATAGATACAGTCTATGACATTCATTGTCTGCATCCATCATTATGTGCATGGCTTTCGAAGGTAGTTGTTCTGCAGCAGGGTCCCAGTTGTACACATGTACTTTGCCATTGCAGCCTTAGCAGGTGTGTTTAAAGATGTTGCTGATAAAAGGGTACATTTACCGCTATCCCAGGCCTAATGTACATCCATTATTATTTTGTCTTTGTACTGGTGTACATTTTGCATCTGACTCCAAGAGACACTCCCATTTTTCCCAATACATGTACCTGCAGTCTGTCAGTGGCACTCAGTATATTTTGCTGGAAGCACCTGTGCTGAATAAGAGCTGAGTGGCTTTGTGGGCTAATGTACTATGCTGTAGTTTGCAGGGGCCCAGTTCCGAGACTTCGCAGGGGTGATTGTTTTGTATGTGTGAGAAACACATATGATCATTAAGGCAGTTTAAAGCACTTTTAAGTGGGTTTGTGTGGTTTTGCATAACACGATACTCCACTTAGCTCTGTGCAACCCTGCACTAAAAATTTAAAAAGAAAAGAAAAAAGGGGTGATAGGACAGTAGGGAAATAGGTTCAAGCAGGTCAAAAAACATACTGAAAGGCGGGTAAGGATGTGCAGGATGGGTGTATGGAAGAACCATAGCTTTCCATTTAATTGTGCAGTTTGACAAATTTTGTGGATGAATTTGGACTCTCAAACACCAGAGGGAAGGGTGAGGGCAACATAAATGTGCTTTCAAGCCAACTGGACCAAATTAGTTGTGTCCAGTGTATACGTGAGAAATAGTGAGCTATGTATGGGGAGATATTTTTTTTTTTTTTTGCAGGACAGGTATGTTTTTCTTTTAAGGAGAGAGTGGAATGTTGGGAAAGGGAAATAGGTCTGTGTGGGGAGGTAATTTGGGTAGGAGAAGAAGCATTTGTAGACAGACAAGACAGCAGACAGGACAGTGTGTGACACATGAGCAGGGTAAACACCTTGGATGGGAAGGGAGTTGTGGAATCTGAGAAACGTGCCTCCAGACGGCAGTAGCGTGACTGAGCTCTCCACCCATGGGCAGTCAACACTGCTCTTCACTGTCCCAAAACTGGCTGTGCTGGGAGCTGGGTGCCAGGTCCAGCAGGACCCACCAGGTTGTCAAGTCTGCCCTTGAGCCAGTGCAGGCATCATTCATAACTCCTATGAAGAATCCTGCTCAACATGGTTGGTAGTCGAACCTGGGTGACTACTGCCCCTCTGCCACCGCCCCTGGGGGGCAGAATGGGCCCCATCCCCTGAGGTGGCTCCACCCGAAGGTGGTGCAGGCCCAGCAGAGGGGACACCATTGGCTTGGGTCCTAGACACACTGGGACCCAGATCAGCAGGAACCAGGCTACCCTGTCATGCTGTGGTAATAGAAGTATAGCAATGTGTATAGGTTAGTTATAAACAACAAAATGTGTTAATTTGTTAGTAATAACAGCATGCCAGAACATTGGAAATAACCCAATCACATTTCAATGCATATTATATGGAACACAACAATAAATAACATAACAGTCAGTATATTAACAGCATACCAGTAACAGATATGGCATAAGACCAATAGCATAGGTATTTAACAGGATATGTCAATATGCAACCATTATAATACATAACAATAGTAAAACACATGCCCCAAAATAAAGTTTAATGTAACAACAGATGTTAATAGTAAACCATAACCAATGGATAACAGTAATAAATAAATGAAGATAATGGGTGGGAAGAGAGAGAAATAAACACTCCATTAATACCATTATAGTCTATTTTGTGGAGAACAGTACTGATATCAACTCTACAGGTCTGTCCTTTCTTTATGTTTACAAGTGGACTATAGCTGCTGTAGCATGTACATACCTCTCAAGCTATCCGCATGGGGCAGTATGGGCCAAACCATAACATATGTGAGTAGTAAACTACACGGAACACTTGCACATCAGATGGACCTATATAACTACCAAGGTGTACTGTGGGCTGATGTCGTGATACATTCCTGATTAGATACTTATATCGATGGTAAATGTGCGACAGAGGGATTACGCACTACTAATTACATTCCGTGACAGTGTGACACTTGAAAGACATGTATGTGTACAGTACAAATATTATACTACTATCATGCCTTGCTTGACAGACATGGGGATAGAACCCTATAGCAGTGACTGCAGAGGATATCTGCATTGAATGTATTAATTGACTGCAGCAACATTTAACAGACACTCCCAGGCATACAGCCATACCAATGATTATACATTTAATTTTTTTTATTTTATTAGTATTATATTTATTTCCTTTATTTTATGCTGTATATTCACATACCTGGTAATGATTATAAGTCTGTGACATCTAAGCACACACTTATTTACCCAGACTATGGCCTAACTCACCCATTTTCCTGTAGTTCCTGTGGAGAGAAAATCTGTAGTCATTTCGTGACTGCTTCTGTAATATATAGTGCTACAGTGCACTGGATTCGAACCCTGGTCTGTGTGGCAAAATAAACTTCAAACAGAGCATTTAATAAATTGAGCTATTGAGTCATTGCTGCATACTTATTGATGGATATTTACCTAGAGCTCACTTGGAACCAATACATGACCTAGTAGTAGTAGTACAGGTAACCACAGGAAATGCTGTAAATAATACAAATACCAAAACTCCACAGCAGTGCAGGAAAAAAAAGCCAGTAAAGGTCCATACACCTGTACACAAAGACAAAGCCAAGCCAAACCAATATGGTATAAAGTTTAATACGAAATATCCACACAAAATAAGCGCTTTCGTTTCACCAATGGAAACTTCATCAGAACGGTGTGATCTCACAAACAAACTGTTAAAATAATCAAAACCTGAATGTGAGTTGCTGTAAGTTAATTACACAACGTTTGAAAATTTGAAGAAACATCACAGAAACTTGTATACTTTTGTTTAACATATATACACACACAAATATGCACAACTCAATTTGGTAAAAATATTTACAAATATTTGCAAAAATGTATGTACACAAATATTATTTACAAAAGTGTATAATATCTCCTAAACATGACAACAAAGATGTTATAAAATGTTTGCTTTCCATTTCAAGGCAGGAACTATAGAATGGTGGTCATTTAAACCAGGGTTTACACAGGCATCAAAGAACATTTTCCATATCATCTCTTGGTATATCCCAATCACCACCCCTTTCTGGAATCTGAACTTGCTGTATCACCCAGAATTTAAATTTGGCTGAGGAACAAACTAAACAGTGTCTGCACAGGGTATTTTTGGTGTATTTGCCCCTGTTTAGATCATATAAGTGCTCATATATTCTCTGTCTAAGACATCTCTCAGTCTTGCCTATATAGAATGCATAACAGATGGTACAATATGCCATGTACACTATTCTTTTACCGGCACAATTGTGGTGTCTATCAGTAGGAATAAACTTATCCAAGCTTGGTAAAAATAACTCACCATTATTAACCACCATCCAACACTGTGCACAACTGCCACATCTGAAAGTACACTTATTTTTGTGCAATGTAAAGTTATGAACTCATGATGCATTCTCAAACAAGTTCTTAAGGTTGGCACCTCTCCTATAACTAACCTTAAAGGAATATTGAAAAACTGAGAGAGTGTTGGGCATCATGGCAAACATATTCCAAAACTTAAGAATAATTTCTTTGATTCACAAAGAATTGGTTCCAGAGATTCCTTTGCCTAAAGGGTAAACATCTTGTGTTACCCCTATTTCCAAGGTCTCCTGAATGTCATCTGTCATAGCAGTAATATTGTTGTTGGCAATAGGCTTACCCCTAATCACGGGGTAATATTTAACTCCCAAACCACCCATAATTTCCTTCTTGATGTTATCAATAAGAAGTATGGTATAATCTCGAGCCAAAAATAAGCTCTTAATAAATTCTAATTCCCTACTCAGAACCTGTTCATTAGAAATCATCTGGGCTGCCCTCACCATTTGACCCTTCACGATATTCTTTTTTGGGTGGGAGGGATGGTTACTTTTGAGGTGTAAGTACAGATTTGAAATGTATTCTTTTCTATGTATTTAAGACACATATTCACTATTTTCTGTATCTTTAGAAATAAGCACATCTAGGTATGCAATAGACTCAGTAGCAACTGAACTGGTAAAGGACAGGAAACTGGTGGTGGAGTGTAAAAATTGCATAAAAATTGTTGTTGACTCAGTTGTACCATCCCACAACACAAAAATGTTGTCCAAATAATGGTAATAGGCATGAATATTTTTGAAAAAAAATCACTGGTAAAGACAAAATGTGTCTCCCAATAAAGGAGTACCAAATTAGCAAAAATTGGGGTGCATGCTGCGCCCATTGCTACTCTGTCCAGTTTATAATATTCACTTTGAAAATAGATAAAATTGTTGTCCAAAATAAGTTCCATGTTTTCCAATATGCCGATTCCCGATATGCTACCAGGGATGTCACCAATACTTGTGAAAGGGCAGCTCAACCTCACCAATGGATGATGTGATTTCTTACTTCCCACAACCTCTGACTAGATTATACAGTGACTGAATTCACCTCCCACAACCCTACCGTCTATTATGATGTTGTTGTCACCTGTCCCTATATCAACCCCACCTATGCAAATGACAAGGACTGTGGCCTGCCCACACCATGAAACACAGGGTATGATTATGTAGGAAGAAACAACATGTACTGTTTTCCACAGACTGAGTTAATCGATGTACCATTTTATTATGTGCTGTCCTTTTATGGCCAATAGGCAATAGCTCTGAACTATATGCCATCTCTTTTGCTAGGGCCATAATGTATTACATCTACCTCTGTCTCACATTTGGTATTGCTGCTGCTGGATCCCATTCAGAAGCTTGACTTTTAAAAAAGTCGAATTTCCTATGGTCAAGACCATATGATCAACTTTCTGAAAAGTCAAATTTCAGAAAACAACAAAAATCGACGTTTTTGCAGGGGGGACCCCCTATACCACCTTCAACCTCTGCATATTATATGCACCAACTCCAATGCACCAACTCCAAGATTGCACTACAGTGGACAAAGGGGTAAATGTCCTGATCCCTACTGTACCACAATCTCCATTCAAAAGCTTTGACATTTCTGAAAGTTGATCATATGGTCTCAACCACATAAGGTTCAAATTTCTGAAAAGTTAAGGTTCTGAATGAGACCCCTGCTGCCTGTTCATCCCCAGTCTATGCACCCTGTTGGCTCTATGTTGTAGTAGACAGTGCTGTGTTATTATGCAACATGGCATACCCACAAACATACACACACACACACACACACACACACACACACACACACACACACACACACATATCATGATGATTTTACTTTTGGTCTTAGATCTGTATTGCAGTGCCATAACTGATATATCTCTTAAGTTGTCCAAATATGAGCTCCACAACAATCCATGTTTCAACATGGGCTGTGTTATACGTTGTCTGTGTTATAGTCTGGGGATTGCTGATAGGGTCATCATCCACAACTGCAAAACATATATGACATTGCCTACAACACACAATCATCATGTCATTTATGTTGCATGCTCTCTACTTGCATAGTAACTGTGCATAATATTCTATGTAACCCACTTATGTGTATACTAATTGACTCAGTGTTCTTGTGGGAAGTCACTCTGCATAGACTTTGGTATGTGGTGAATGTGTGACGTATCTTTGAAGAATGGGAACTGCCTGGGTGAAGCACTGATACATTACACACAATGCCCTGTGTATCACACACCAACTGACAGCTCAGAAAGTGGAAACCATTTCTGTTGACCTACTTTAGTCTGTCAGGATCAGGTGGGGTCATGATGGCAATATGTATGGAATGTATGGGTCCCAGGTCCACAGAAAATTGGGCTATGTTGTAAAATGTCTGCATAGTGGTGATTATTTCCCCTGAAGCTCTGGAAAACTAGATATGCTCTTCCACATACTGCAGCATGGATGTCAAGGAACTGATGCAGCATACAAAAGTCTAATGCCTGCAATATCCCTAATGCTGGGTACACTATTGTGTCCATTGAAATGGACAATCCATGTATCTCTTTGGATTTAATATGTGGATGAAACAGTTCAGCTTAGTAATGCATGGTCTTTCTACCCACACAGTAGTGATCCCGTATCTCTTGGTCCATAAGGTGGTGATATGAAATGTTCTGATGGTACATCCTGCAGTGGAGAGCATAACTATGATGTACTACATCACAAAATTGTCTCTCATAGTTGCCACTAACACATGCTGTTGTAGTACAGCTGCTGCTACTCCTAACATCTCTGTTTGCCTATTCACTAGAAATCCCCAGTGATCAGAATACATTTGCAGTGGAGGGCATGGCCAAGATGCCAGTCTGATAGCAGCAGAAATCCAAGGCTCCCTTAGATTTTAATATCCTGACAGGAAATATATTTTAATTTTTAGAAAAATCTAACTAAAATTATACTAAAAGTTAGATTAGCATAAACTCTTTATTTTTTTTTCTAACAATTAATACATAGTCAAAAGAATTTTTTAATTATTCCCGTCAAGAAGTTTTCTACTGGAGATCTCAAGATGAGCAACTCGAAGAACCTACACCAGGAGAGTGCAGTGAAGAAAGAACTGCATCGTATAATAACAAACATCCAAGAACTGTCACTAAAAACATGAGCAACGTGAAGAACCCACACCAGGAGAGTGCAGTGAAGAAAGAACTAAACATCCAAGAACTGTCACATCAGGAGAGTGCAGTGAAGAAAGAACTACATCTTATAATAACAAACATCCAAGAACTGTCACTAAAAACGGACACATTCGAAAACAAAATGGATATTATCAAACAAGAATGCAGTAAACAACTGGAACTTCTAAATGGAATGGTAAAAAAACAATCTGAACAGATTCTTGCCTTAGAGGAAACAGTAACTGAACTGGATACTAGTGTGACAGAAAATGAACATGATAAAATGAATTTCTTTTGAAACCAGGCTGATTGAGAAACTGGAAGACCTTGGAAGTAGAGCAAGGAGGGATAACATAAGAATATATGGAATTCCCGAGAAAAAAAGAGGGTACTAACATGACTCACTTCCTCAATAAGTGGTTTTCATCAGCACTAAACATGCCTGAATCCCTCTCTTTTGGAATTGAGAGGGCTCATCAGTCCCTGGCAAATCCAGTTTCATCTCTGAATTCATCTAACCCCAGGTCTATAATAGTTAGATTTCTTTCCTCGCAGACAAGGACTTAGTGCTGAAATCAACTTGGACTAATTCCCCTATCAAGATGGGTGAAAAAGTTATTCGTTCTGACAATGACTACATCTCTACAATTATATCCAGAAGAAAGGAATATGTTCCTCTAATTAAGTGCTTGAAAAAAGCCAATATTAAAGCTCAAATTATTTTTCCTGCAAGAGTAAAAATCACCTTGCCAGTAGAAGTGTAGATATTTGATTCCCTACAAGAAGCAGTAGCATTTATCCAAAAGAAGAAAATACTGTCGGGCATAGAAGAAATGGAATGGTCATCCCAGAGTTTGAAGTGACAGTCAACAAAAAATGGATGGTCTGTGAAGGAAGGAGCAAACAAAACTAAGAAACTAAAGGACAAACGAATAAATTCCTTCCAATTTTAAATGCTCTGTTTTATGAACCATAATATATTTGATTCAGGAAAGTCTCTATGCTGTAAGGTAAAGTGAATCATTTTTATTATTAACTTTCTCTTTTCCTTTCTATATCAACATCTTCTAATTACATATAGTACTAAGTATTTAAATAACATTCTCGCTCTCTCTTCTTTCTTCCTATTTTTTAACAATGTTCCTTTTCTCTTTTTTTCCCCATTATAAGTACTTTACATACTTTTCCCTTTTAAATAACTACAAATGATGCATATCTTCTAATTCTTCAGTAATAGTATAATTTGACTTAATACCAAAGTGCATTTTTTCTAGTGGATCAGTGGTAGAGTAACAAGGTGTTTCTGATTAGTGATTCTAACCAGATGTTTTAGACTCTTTGTTTAGACACATTTAAACATCACTACAGTACATTAATGGTGTTTTATAGATATCTAAATATAAGTTTTATATATATATATATATATATATATATATATATATATATATATATATATGGATCCGTATGGATCCCCGAACGGCTACATCACCAAAACAGATTCGGTCGGGCATAATTGCTCGAAAGTGCTTTTCACCGAAGAAGCACTTTCGCATAAGTATGCCTGTTGCGGAGATTGCACTACAGTGGGGATAAGGGAAAAGTCCCTTCTTCCCACTGTAGTGTGACCTCAGAGTGAGAATATTAAAGTAGGGGGGTGTGGGGGTCACAGCCCCCCATGTGGGGGGTGCAGGGGGGCTTGCCCCCTCCAAAAACGTAAATGTAATGTATTTTTTTTAACACACTTTAACAAAAGCTCTTTTTCGGTGTAAGCACTTTTGTTAAAGTGTGTTCGGTGATTGCGGATTCGGACTATTGAACTTTCGTTCAATAGTCCTATATCTATATATATATATATATATATATATATATATATATATATATATATATTTATATATACATATATATATATATATATATATATATATATATATATATATATATATTTATATATATATATATATACACTAGGTTCCTTTGTTTTTTTTTTCTCTGTGGCCTGGTTATCTGGTGGGTAAATGATTGAAATGTTATAATATGATTTCTGATTTGAGGCAGTTGTTACTTCTAAATAGCTGTTTTATATGAAGGGTTCATTTTTTCATGATGTTGATGTTTTGTGAGAAAACTGGTTGTCTGTGTGACTGTTCTCATTGTGGAGATTCATGACATGCACTGAAAAGGCAGCTTGAGTGTATTTTTTTATTTGCTTTCTGTAAACTCTAAAAGCGTCAAGATCTGAATTTCCTGCTGAAAATGTTTTTTTCTACACTAAAGACATCTTCTGTTGTGCATGAGCCTATTTAGATTCTTTTAAACAAGTTTATGAAGCTGCAGCTTGAGGAAACAACAGTGATGACATAATTTGACCTTTTAAACTTGTTAAATGGTTGTACTTAGAATTCTTTTCTCTTGAAATTCTGTTATCCTTCACTAGATACTTTAAATGGTAAATAATTAGTTCTGATAATTGTTTAACTCCTTCAAAAATGCCTATGTTCTCTTATAGATGCATACATTTTACATATTCAATGACACTATTAGTAACTAAATGACATCAAGTAAACTAGGAGCTGCATTAGAAAACTCATTATGCATATTAACATCAGACTTATGTTATATAACTAAGCCTTTATTAACTAAGCAGAGGGTTGTGAGGACCCCCTCCCCCCCTTCCTGATGAAAGATGTCAGCATAGATATTGTTAATACATATGAGTAATATGCGCATAATTGCAAAATATAATAGTTATGTTGTAGTAAGTGTTTTGTATATATATATATATATATATATATATATATATATATATATATATATATATATATATTCAACAGATCCTTACATGAAAAATATTAGATAGATGACTGACAAAATGGTTAAATTATCTGACGTTTCTTGAAAAGTCTTGGAAATAATGATACTCTTCTTAACATTCAGCTTCTAATGTTTATACATACTTTGATCTGATGTGTATTTCTGACATATCTATGTATTATGCTATTATTATATGTGATAGCTTCAGATATATTGGACACTCAAATTCTAATGTTTGTTTCATTGGTTCAGATTTCTTGAGTTGCTTTCATAATGCTTTTCTTTTTTGTTTTTATACTATATTCAAAGCAGAGATGGATAATTTGCATTAGATAAAACCAAACAGCAACAACAACCAGGAACAGGATCGGTTCTCCACTCAGGGCTGCAACACACAGCACTTTTAAAACGTAGCAAAAAACAAAATGAACCAAACCACGGCAATAAGAAGGCATATAATTCCAATAGATAAACGTTTAATGTTAGCGCTTTCACAGTTCACAACGAATGCTTCATTAGACTGATGCAATTTCAGATAAAGATGGGATGCTAAGCATGGTTATTTTGGAAATCAATAGGAAGTATTATACTTTGATTAATACATACTGGCAGGACTGAGTACTAAATATGTTGAAAAATATCTGGACCTGATTACTTTAAATGCAAAAGGGGAAATTATAGCAACAGGTGATTTTAACTGCCTGTTATCAGGCAATGATACTTCTAAAAATGGTAAAATAAAACTAACATCTCAAGCCAAGAAGTTAAATGACTTTACAAACCAGATGAACCTTAAAGATATACATGGTCTAAGATAACATTATTCCTTATTCTATACTCACTATTCATATCAGTTTGGTACACAAACAAACATTGATAAGGTCTTTGTATCAAATAATATATACTCTAAAATAAGTGACGTATCTATAATGACTTGTCCACTTTTGGACCATAATGCTATAAACTTTACATTAACTACACATACAGATGATTTAAGATTTCTACACAGAACTCCTGCTTACATAACTAAGTTAAATGACTTTAGGGAATGGATAATGAAAGAAATAGACATGTTTATGGAAAAAATGACAATGCTGAACTGACTGATACTATACTATGGGACACCTTTAAAGTTTATATATATGGTAGAATAAAATCTTGGTACCTTAAAAAAATGAGAGAGTGGGACAAAGAACGTTTAGACTTAAAAAAAAATAGACAAGATAAAAATGGATGCAGAACCAAATAACAAAGTAGCACATGTTCATCAAATGTAGAAATATTGATCAATACTGGAAAGACATCAGATATTTTGTAAATGCTTTATGGTCTGATAACTGTCATATTTCTAACTCATTAAACCTATTCAATGTAAAACCTAAATCTCAGATTCAGTTACTCTGGTCAATTCTTGTAATTGCCAGAAAAGTTATTACTTTGAACTGGAAAAATAAACAAGATTCGATGTTTAAAGATTGCATTAATTTAGCAAAAGTTGTTTGTAAAAAATAACTGCAAACCATCTGTTATAGAACTCATAACATTACTCATAAAAAATAGCATGGCAATAACTGAAAAACCTTTTGAACAAATACTGATAACTTCTCATGGATAAAATGATTGTTCATCATGGATGAATGTAAATACATTACATAAACCATACAATCTAGCCCAATTGTGTCCCTGTGTATCATTTATTAAGAAGGGGTATGTTAGTTAGGAAGTTTGCAGATGTTATTTGGGGGGTGCAGGGTTATGTTAGTTTGGGCATTACAGACTGCCTCTGTCTATCAGATAAATGGGGCCAGGCCAGGGTTGATTTTCTGATTTCCCCTCCATTAGTCAAGGATACACTTAAATAGGGTTAGAGATGAACTCTGCTTCACTTGGATGGAGACTCTATTCCAGAGCCTGTGAATTCTCTGAGACACATATCTGTCTCACTAACATGTCTTATTTATGTCCCAGATAAAATTTAAATCCTTGAATCTAATGGTTCTGATGTTGTTTATTTTGTGGATGTGCAAAAGTTCCATCAGAGCTGGATCCAAGGATGCCTTATATGGCAGGCATAGATTGCCTCTTAGTAACCTGTAGGAGACCAAGTATAGAAATAGGGATTTAGGATGGTCAAGATAGGACAATGTGTTTATACCCTGGGTTTTCCTGGTAAGGAGCCTCTGTGGGAATTCCAAATGTTGCATATGTCTGTTCAGGTACATACCAAAGGGGGCATTATAGTCAATTATGAGACTGACAAGGGCCAAATAAAGTGGCACTATGACTTCCTTGGACCTGGATCTCATATTCTTACTTATAAGTTGCATGACATAGAATGATTTGCTTACTACCTTGACCGCATGTTTGTCAAAGGCCAGATAACTGTCTACTTGTGTTCCCATATGCATGACTACCTGGTCAACTCTTAGGGGTGTTTTCCCAAAAGACACTATAAATGCATTTCTCGGCACTGAGTTCTAATCCTTGACTTTGGAACTAGTCATTCCTCTGTGTTAGACCCTCTTGTAAGATGTTTGTGTCATGGGAGAATCTATGACAGCTCCAAATTTGCAGCCATCAGTGAACTTGGTCAGCCAAAGACCTTTGAAATTAGCCTTTACTTCTGACAAGTAGATGCCAAATAGAAGTGGCCCCAGCACAGACCCCTAACTTACCCCACTGGTGACCAGTCTCTTAGAGGTGGTATTACCTCTCCTGACTTCCTGGGTCCTATCTGTGAACCAGCTTGCAATCCAGAGGGTTTTATAGGGGTTTATGCCCAGTTAAGTAGGCTTGTCAACTGTACCCTAATGGGTACTGAATCAAATGTCATAGCCCGGTACAGGTAGGCAGTATGCACCATTTTCCCCCTTATCCATTGCTTTTGTGCCCTTCTCAAAGAAGTCCAACAGGGTTTTGTAGGCGTGACCTTAACTTGACAAAGCTATATTGGATTGGGTCCAGTGTCTGAAGGTTGCCTAGGTCCTTGTTGATAATTTCCATGAAAATTCAGTACATGGCTTTGCATATCAGACTAGTCAGACTAATAGGTCTGGTCTGTAGTCTCTGGGATCAGTCCACCCTTGTGAAGTGGGATAAGCATTGCACTCCTCCATTCTCATGGTACAAAGCCTGTTTTGAGGCTATAGTTGACAGTGACTCAAGTGGTCCTGATAGGTCATGTTTCAAGCTATTTAGGAGGCATTCTGGAATATTGTCAGAGCACATTGAAACTATATTTTTGGCCTTAGTCAGTGCCACCAGGGCCTGCTCCCTGCTAAAAGCTGTGGAGGGGGGTTATGCTTGTAGGTATTTCATGGGTGGTGGTGGGGGGAGTGAGGATGAAGTTTGAGTTGAATTTGTCAGCCAGCAGATGTACTATCAGTGAGAAATCCCATTGCTGACACTATCACTGCCCATTGTCCTAAATGTCAATAAATCCCAGCCAATAACGTTCTAGTGCAGTATTGCCTTGAACAAGTATAGATGACTAAATCATCTGATTAATAAATATTTCCTAGATAAATTGTAAAAATCCTTAGCTTTATTTTGCTTTTGTTATTCTGAGTTATCTGTAAGCATATTAGACTTATCATAAATATATGTGAACATCAGGGGAAAGGATTCCCATATGATCAAAGACCAGTCCATATATGAGTATGACAACTTTTCAGATATGAAGGATTTTATTAATAAATGAAACATTTTAACATTTTATTGATTTCATAACTCTTGGGCGGCCACGGTGGTGCAGCGGTTAGTGTTGCCGCCTCACAGCAAGAGGTTCTCTGGTTCAATTCTTGGCTGGGGTGCCTTCTGTGCGGAGTCTGCATGTCTTCCTTGTGGTCACACAGGTTTCCTCCGTGTGCTCTGGTTTCCTCCCACATCCCAAAGACATGCAGTAGGTGAATTGGACATTCTAAATTGGCCCTAGGTGTGAGTGTTTGTGTGGGTGTGCCTTCTGTGGAAGGTTGGGCACCGGGCTGGCAACTCGACACTGTAAAACTCCACTGCCAATCATGAGTGGACAGATGATCCACTGTGGCGACCCCTAACCGGGAAAAGCCAAAAGAAGAAGAAGATTGATTTCATAACTCTGAGATTACAGTAAACTGTTGTACAAATAATACACACATTGTAAGAAAGCCCAGTGTATCAAAGTATAGTGATGTAATAATTATACTATATGTGATGAAGTTATGACATTTATACATTATGGGGAACAATTCAGTGTCTTGCCAATTGTGTTATTTATACAACCCTCAGGCTTCAAGGGAGATTGTGAATGTGGGTTCAGTCTAGTGAGCACCATAAATGCTGAAAAAGAATCAAACGGGCTATAAGTCACCCATCTTGATAATATATGAGTATAAAACTGTACATGTCATCAGGCAAACCTGTTTATACTAATGCTGTGCACAACTAGTGAAGAACAAACAAAGCCAGAAGAGGGATAGCAAAGCTTCAGTATGAGTAAGCTGTGTTAACAGCTTTAGCTATTCCTGGTAAAGCATAAGCAACTAACTTCTGTCATCTGCAATGGAGTACTCTCTACTAAATCTGCTTATTCTGGTACAACCCACCAGTACTCTTACTGGTTATTGTGAAATGTAACTATACTTATTCCTGGTAACTTGTTCACTGCACCTGATTTCATTTGACTGCTATGAGGAACTGTGTTAAGCCTCTACTAAGACTGTTGCACTATATAAAAAGTATAAACTACAATGCAAAGTGTAAAATATAAGTGTAGTAGGTTTCCTCTGTCACAACATACTTGGTTACTCAGTTAAAATCTCAGTATTTAAAAACAGCTTTATTTGCCATAAATATTTTAAGAATATTTGACGTGCAGTTTCTGACATCTTTAACATTATGAATCTTCAGCTGCTGGAGTTTAATAAATATTTTCATGGCTTTATTTTGTCTTACTTTCTGTGACACAATTTTGTCTCATGTGGATAGATATTACATACTAATCTGTGTGTTGGATCATGTACAAGGATGTAGGATTATCTGACATGTAAAAGCAAATAAAAAAATTAAAACCTGATAAACAAATACTGCTGCTATAGGTACAATGTAACTAGTACTGGGGGAAAGACTACTGTTGTTACATTATTATTGGATAGGAACTATTGTGTTAATTTAAATAAACTACTTGAAGTAATGTATTTAAACAATGTTAAAATGGTTGCTTGTATTAATGAAACATGTCATTCTGAAGAAGTCCTGATATTAAAGCAGACAAAAGCTTTAAATAATACAATAGTTGCTGGTGTTTTCCTTTTAATTCTTTTTGAATGTTTTTGTGTCACAAAGTTCATTCTTAATTTATATATATATATATATATATATATATATATATATATATATATATATATATATATATAGCACAATCCACACTGTCATGACTGATAAACATGCCATTAATGTTGCCAAACTCCTATGTATGGAGTGTGTGCAAATAAGCAGAACAGGTAGCACATATACATCTGGTGTAACAACTTGATTAGTGTTCTGCACCATCAGACAGTCATGTATATTCCACAGAAAGAATACCTAGGTATGGATAATAAGCTGTATGACATCAGACTGTAACACAGGTGGTACACTTCAGTTACACATCACTGGAAGATGTGCAGGGATGTGCATGAAGAATGGTGCATTGTGCACAGTTATTGGTGTAATGAAGGCTGGGAACCATGAAGATATTGTGGCACCTGATGTGCATGTCCTTTATATATCCTGTACTGGTGTTACAGTCAAGGAAGTAGTCAGCACTGTGACCACATGCTGGTGGATGTGCACTTACTATCTATCCCAGGGCACAGGTTACATACCTATAGTTCTGATTATAGAGTGTGATGTCTACATTATACATTGGTGGTGTGTCTGTTTCCTGATTCAACAATCTCTCCATGTGTCTCATCAATGCAGGTGCTGTCATGGCTGTGGCAGCAGTCTCTGGTATGTGTTGATATTGTCTGTATTATACTAATATCATAGTTGGAGGCACTGATTGTCCACAATCTGTAGTCATTCAGGCAGCTGTTTGGACACATGTGTATGTCATCTGTGATGCCCATCACTTATCTAATGGGTAGGAAAGGGCATAGCAGACACCCCTGATGTACTGACCTGATTACTGGACCTGACATATAGGTCAAGTTACACATTTCAACATAGTGAAATGCCACGTACATTATACACTGGTCTACCCATTTGGTGATATAGCTGTGTATGGCCACATATGACAGCATTGATTGAATATCTCAGTGTGGATTTGTGTCAAATGCTTTGACCTGGTCAAGTTCTACAAGATGATATTGTTGCTATTGTCCTCTTTGAGAACATATATTAGATGTAACAGACTTGATGTAGCATTAACACCTCAAACAGGACTTTTGCACATACCTAGAATATTACTAGTGTACATGTAGAAGAGGTCCATGATGACATGTTGATCAGATGGTATCTCACAGTCAAGAAGAGTCTGGATGTCTCTATACAAGCATGCATTGGGTGCTGGTCCCCCAACTGCATTTTGATGTACACCCTTGCATGGAAACATAGGCCATGTGGATGTTGTGCCAAACAGTATATTCAACCTTATCAGGAAGGTGTATGTGCTGAGTCACACCATAGGTGATCTGTGATGTTGTCATAGCCCATTGATTCCACATGACAGGCCTGGATGAAGGTAAGACAGTGCATACTACCTATCATGATCTGGGCTAGGGTTTTGACACATTCCCTCACACAGGTATCATTGAGAAAACCTCCAAGCTGGGGATTAACCCTTACACCAGTTGATGGGTAACCAAATGGCTCATTGACAGAACACATCATGTGAAAGCTGGTGAATCAACCTGTGCCAGTAGAGCTGACACCATTGGCAAACCCCATGGATCTATGCTTGGCCCTTCATGGTTTGAACTCTATTTCTGGACAGTTTAGGCTAAAGTTTATGGCCTTTGGCATACAAAGTTTTCTGATGCTTGCATATTGTGTGTGGAGTCCACCAATGGTGGTAACATAGTACAGGAGGAGTTAACACACACAACTGAATGGTGACAAAGGCACACAGTCTACAAATAAAGGTAGAAATGTGTGTTTGTAATGTTGTCCCTCTGAAAAGTGGAATCCCATGTTAATCACAGCTTTGACAACAGTCCTGCTATGCAGAAACCCAGTGATGCAAGCACTGGGAACACATATAGATAGCATCTGAACTTTGACCACCAAGTGTCCATGCTGGTATTGAAAGCCTATTTTGTGCACATCATAAATCATGCCATCATTTTGAGATCTTAGGATTGTATGACAGCACTGTAGTCAAACCTCATCACAACACTAAGAGTATAATGTGCTTTTTTCAGCTACCTCACCAGACATATGTAGCAGCTGGAAAGGCCACAGGGCTTTCTCATTGAGATAACACAGGGCCTACAAACCATGACATGATGTATGTGAATAGATTAAAAGCCATGACATTGTAATCTTTATTGTATAGGATGAGTTGACTTCTACCTGGCCTCCAGAACAGTCTATAACCATGCCCTGTTGGGAGTACTGCATACCAAAAAGTCTGATATAGCTGATGACATCAGCAGTGTCTGTTGAGGGGAATAAAACAGTGTCCACATGCTGGTGTAAAATGCTTTCTGTAATGTCAAGCAACAGCTCACATACAGTTGACCACAGTGAAAATAGAACCTCTACCTATCTAAATGCATAGACTATAGAACCCAGTCTTTTACACAAGGGCCACAACTCAAGTCTGACTTGGAGTGTCTCAGATAACACTTTATAGCTGATGACATCACCAGTGTCTGTTGAGAAGAATATAACAGTGCCCCCATACTGGTGTAAAATTCTCTCTGGAATGTCAAGCAACAGCTCACACACACACTGTTGACTACAGTGAGAATAGAACCTCTACCTATCTAAGTACACACTAAAAAAAAGTATGTTACACAAGTGCTCACAAGTCCAACTTGGAGTGTGTCAGACAACACTTTATAGCTGATGATATCAGCAGTGTCTGTTGAGGAGAATATAATAGTGTCCCCCATGCTGGTATAAAATGCTTCCTGTAATGCCAAGCAACAGCTCACACACAGTTGACTGCAGTGAGAATAGTATCCTTACCTAAGTACACAGATTACAGAACACAGGCACCACAGTACAAGTTTGATTTACACAGGAGTGCAGGTGAACTTATAGTAGATGACATCAGCAGGCCATGTGGGAGACAACAGGTTGTGAATGCTCCATGAAATGGATGTGTAGGCTTGTGCAAGTATCAAAATACTGGTGGTCCATGCCACTAGAGAAATAACTTTAGGATACCATATCTGTTCTGCTGACTAGACACACACAGTTGACTGCAGTGAGAACAGAACCCCTACCTATCTAAGGTGCACAGACTATAGAACACAGTACTTAACACAAGCACCATGACACAAGTATGATTTACACAAGAGTGCAGGTGCACTTATAGTAGATGACATCAGCAGGGCATGTGGGGAACAATAGCTTGGAAGGTCTGCATAGGTACATAGTTTTATAGCATCATATGAAGCTACTAGCCTAATAGCATCAGACTGTTTAGAAGCCTAGCTGTCTAACAACACAAGTACCATTACTGAGCATAGTTGAATGTTTGAGTTTAGCAGAACAAGGTTGTGAGCACCACCAACTGGCCCTGTCCATGAGGGAGCACACAACATTATATATTACACATTGTAGTGTGGTTGATGTATGTGTAGAAAAGTACTGAGACCCCAGCGATGTAGTGCTTGGTGGGGGGAGTGTCCAACACATGGATGTATTGTAAATATATGACATATAGTTAGATTGGGCCCATAGCTTGCAATGTTTTCACATGTAGTTTTAGATCTTACAAAGGAAATAGACAATAAACACCAATAATAAAGTATCCCATATAGAGTTCCATAGGGCAGTGCACAGTGGGTTTGCACAATGGTTAACAAAGTGTATATGCATGTGGGATACACCTGTTTGCATGTAGGTAAGCAATGTGTAAACGCAAGCCACATTGCTAATGTCTGACAGTTAGGATTGTGTTTCTAATAAATACCTGCTGGTTATCAGCACCACATTGCACAATGGCAAGCAGAGCACAACAGTGGCAAGCAATGCAATTTCAGGGTTATTGCATGTACAGGTAGTTATGTATGTGTTGTTGGTAAAAGTGAATGCCATGCCAGTCCAGACAGCAGGAATACATTTACTGAATTACAGCACAGAGTATACATGCAGTCATTCATTTGATCATAAATGTGATAACAGATAAGCTGCTAAATCAATAAAAGTAAAAGTGTATGGAATATGCTGTATTCCAACCCAGGATTATGTGTATGGCAGTCCTGCACTTGCACTTGTTGCCATAAGAAGGTTGAAGAAACAGTTGTCTATGTTGCACTTCATTGCTGTAAACTGCAATGTCACAGCAGTAAAACAAAGGTTGCACACTCTGTACTAGTACCCAGTACAATTTGTAATTCAGGCTGGGTTTTCATAATGGCTAAGATCATTAATTGAATGCATCTGGTTTCTATTTTTGGCTGTCTGCTTCCTAGGTGGTCCAGGTTATCCTGTTTTCACGTTGTCATGCTTCGTGCAAACCAGATAAGCACAGCCAAACCTGAAATGTATTTGTTCTCTGGTTCCACTGTTTGTGCTATGCAGTGCATCACACAAAAAGTGGAATTAAAAACAAGAAAAAGAAAAAAAAAGAAAAAAAGGAGACAATATGAAATGAGGAAAAGCAATGTATGACATACACAGCAGAACATGATAGTACACATGAGATATTTCTACATAATTTGGGATTTGAACTCTCACACCAATGCAGCTTCAGAAAACAGGATGGATGCCTTACTCCTCTTTTCCACACAAACAACTTTGCAGCAAAGAACAGAAGACAGTCATCACACAATCAACTGCAACCGAATGTATGCTACTAACAAATCACCCAAATGCCACACAGCAAGCCGACAGAGCTCAGGAACAGCGTTACCAAAAAACATATAACTTTAGTCACCATAAAACGCTGTTACTTGATGGCATCAAAAACAGTTCAGTAAGCTTCACAATTGATAAGAGCAGAACAGCTAGTAGGTATTCCTAGTATAGTAACTCCAGCAAGACTTCACGTTCATAAAAGTACTTTATTCCAAACGAAACAAAAGTAAGCGCTTTCACCCGTAGGCTTTCTCAAACTTTAACAAACAAGCTAACACAATAATTATTTAAATAGCCCTCCTCTAGCTATGATTGGTTGTGAACACTCACAAGTCAAACATAATGAGATATACTTTAAAGCGCTAGATATATAACTTTAAAAACTTCAATTAAGCATATAAGTTAAAACATTTATTAAAAAATCTTTAAAACCATTATTGAAATTTTTTCAAACCGGTCGACATAGTAGAACATAATAACACATATCAATACATTCTTTCAGAACATAATCGACAGGGTAGAACCTAATAAAACATATCAAATATATTCTTTCAGAACATGGGGCCGAAGTAATGGGGGATTTATTTGGGTCTATATAATCTCCTACCCTTCAAGAAGCGTTTGATCTGAACCTTGTCATTCAGACCTGGTTTTTCATCTGCCCTCCATCTAACAATCCATCTAATTTCACTTTCTAGGGTCCGATTAATCAAATCCCCCCCTCTATAGCTACATACTACCTTTTGTATAACACAAAAGCTAAAAATATGTTCTACTCCTTTATCACTGTGATGTTTGGCTAAAGCATTGAACCCTGATCCCAGCCTAACATGGTAGATATGCTCTCTGATGCACTCTCTCAATGTTCTATTGGTCTTCCCAATATAAAATGCTGGACATGCTACGCATCTAGCCAAATATACAATGTCCTTACTATCACAACTGGTGTCAGTGTGGAAATTAAAGGTACGTCCAGTTACTGGGTGTACTAAGATAGTGTCACTATTAATATAGCTAAATTGGTTACATTTTCTACATGGGACAGTAGTCACACCAGGTGTGCCAATTCTTTTATTGAAGTCGACATTCTTTGGTCTGCATAGTAGTCTCTTAAGGTTGGGCTTATTCTTAAAAGTTATTTTTGGTTCAGGTCACACTATTTCACCTATTTTGCTGTCCGTTAGCAGAATATCCCAGTGTTTAGTCATCATATTTCTCAATTCCTGACTATCCTTAGTGAAAAACATGGAAGCTCTCAATCCTGATTTATCTAATCTGGACCTGTCATCTTGAGAGACCTGTTCTGAAAAATAAGGTCTTGCTCTAGTGTCCCTCAAGCCATTTACCTCTATAATGGTTTGTTATATTACTCTGTCAGAGTAGCCCCTATCCAAAAACATTCTCCTCATTTCCTCCACCTCCTTCTTATATCCATCCACAGATGGGTTGAGCCTAGATGCTCTCATAAGCTGTTCCTTCAAAATGTTTTTGAATATATGATGGGGGTGCATACTGTGTCTATGAAGTAATGTATTCTTATGACAAGACTTCCTGTGAATCGAGGTGTTTAAAATTCCATTGTCCAACTTGAATATGTCTACATCTAAATATGATAACCTATTTGCTGAGTATTCATACGTAAACTCCAAGAATCCAGTGGAACCATTTAAATACCCCACAAAACTTTCTAAGGTATCTATGTTTCCTAACCAAACCAGAAAGAGGTCATCCACAAACCTACGATACAAACCAACATGTTTTAACTTATATGTTTAATTGAAGTTTTTAAAGTTATATATCTAGCGCTTTAAAGTATATCTCATTATGTTTGACTTGTGAGTGTTCACAACCAATCATAGCTAGAGGAAGGCTATTTAAATAATTATTGTGTTAGCTTGTTTGTTAAAGTTTGAGAAAGCCTACGGGTGAAAGCGCTTACTTTTGTTTCGTTTGGAATAAAGTACTTTTACGAACGTGAAGTCTTGCTGGAGTTACTATACTAGGAATACCTACTAGCTGCTCTGCTCTTATCAATTGTGAAGCTTACTGAACTGTTTTTGATGCCATCAAGTAACAGCGTTTTATGGTGACTAAAGTTATATGTTTTTTGGTAACGCTGTTCCTGAGCTCTGTCGGCTTGCTGTGTGGCATTTGGGTGATTTGTTTATTGTTATTTGATTTTCGTTCTGCACAGCGGCCCAAGAGGATGGCTAACGTTGACATAAACATTGAATTACCTTACGTGCTTACGGGACTGGAAAGAGCTATCAAGAGTGATGCACACTTCCAGGCTTGTGTAGCTGGTAGTGACAATCCGTTACTAGACTTTGAGCCGGACATTGAAGACCATGACGGTGGTGCTAACCAACGAGGTATATTAAATGCTATGAAGGAATTGCAGGACATTGAGACTGAGTTTACGCGACTCAAGAAATTACAGGTACAACGTCAATACTTTGAAGCTTGCCTTACTAGAAAGATTGTTCCACGTGGGCTACGTATTCTAAAGATGCCCACGTCAGGAGATAGGTTTCCTGAACTGCTTTTTAAGTGGCAGCAGCTCAATATTGAGCTAAGCTTCAGTTATATGAGACTCCTTATCGAGTTTCACACACCGGAAGAAGATGCGTTAAGGACATTGGTCAATCAGCATGTTAGTGACTTTAAAATGAAATATGTGAATGTTGATTTAAATAGAAAGTTTGAAAGAATGCTGGATGATGTTTTACTTTTTTGAGAAACGTTTAATTGAACAGAAGAAGACTAAGATAGTTAGAGATGTACGTGATTTTAGAAGTAGCCAGGTCTTTACTTGGCCTAGAGAGAATCGCGTTAATGTACAAAATAATGCTCCGTATGTTAATCGACGAGGCTATGCTCTAGCGGCATCTCAACGGAAGGGTCCGGAGAGTGCTGCACATGAGATACCTCAAGATAATAATGTTGCTGTCAGTCATTCTTTAAATGATAACTCTGCTAATACTATTGTAACTGATATTGTAGAATATCAGACAAGAGGGAATAACAACCCCTCAACGGATGATGTTGTGATTAGAAGGAATAATAATGAGAGTATTGCTAATATTAGAATGGAAGGACAAGAACAACAGGTTAGTGACATACCCTTAGATAAGAACATAGGATTTACCACCACAGAGGTGGTCGTAAGGCCTAAAATTATCAAGGGAGGTATTGGTAATTGCGCAACAGTGCAGAAGGAAGGTATCCCTTTCCCCATCACACAGGGTCGGTTCTCCGAAAGGGGACGCTCTGCCAGCAGAGGGAGACACAAAAGGAAGGGCTCAGTAGAAGAACACCAGGGCCCGACTTTGAAGAAGATGTGGGAGAAGATCCCTCGCTAGTTGTGAATTTGTCTAGTAGGATTCTAACTGAATACGAGGTACAACTACTGAATAAAGGCCTGAATTTTATTCCAACAAGAAGAGATGATGTGGTAGACTCAGTTATAGATACAAAAATGTTTACCAGAAACATACAACTTAGGTTAGATTTTGGGAGTAGTAATGAAGAAGTGCAAGGACCTAGATTTCGCCCAAATAGTACTTATATTCCACAACTACATCCAGTGATAGATGTTTTTGGTAGAGTTCTTGAGGATGAAATACATGGTTATTTCCAAAGGAGAAAGGGCCTAAGGCATGGACAGAATTTGAATTACAATCAGAGGAAAGCCCTGAATAGTTTGAGAAATGATGATAAATTAGTCATTAGGCCAGCTGATAAAGGAGGGCCGGTAGTACTTATGGACTTAATAGATTACAATGAAAGCATGAGACGACTTCTTAGTGATGACAGGTTTTACCTTGAGATAGGCTTAAAAGAAGTAGAAGATAAAGTCTTTGAGGTATATTATATGCTTGATGACCTTATTATGTCTTCCTGCATTACTAGGGAGCTCTATGATTACTTTAAGGTTAATAACCCAGTTATACCAATTATTCAAGGGTTACCGAAAATCCATAAGTCTCGAACTACACCTCCAATGAGACCGATAGTGGCTGGCCAGGGCTGGGTGACTGAGCCGTTATCAATTTATATGGAAACTATCTTAAGGCCATTGGTTGACTTGAATAGTAATATACTTAGAGATAGCAAGCAATTTCTCATAGATTTATATGCATACTTTAACCAATTAAATCAGGAGAAACATTATTACTTGGTTACCCTAGATGTTGTCAGCTTATTTACAACGATACCAAATGATACAGGCATTCAATATATACAGGATTACTTGCGTATACATTCAGACTTCTCAGCTGACAAGATAGAGTTGATTGCATTGTATTTAGAAACTATATTGTCGAACAATGTTTTTATATTTGGGGAAACTTTTTACCTACAGAGGGATGGCGTAGCTATGGGCACGTCTTGTGCCAATAGCTATGCCAACCTTGTTATGGCGGTATGGGAGGATAAATTTGTGTATACATCTGAATTGTATAGCAAATATGTTGGTTTGTATCGTAGGTTTGTGGATGACCTCTTTCTGGTTTGGTTAGGAAACATAGATACCTTAGAAAGTTTTGTGGGGTATTTAAATGGTTCCACTGGATTCTTGGAGTTTACGTATGAATACTCAGCAAATAGGTTATCATATTTAGATGTAGACATATTCAAGTTGGACAATGGAATTTTAAACACCTCGATTCACAGGAAGTCTTGTCATAAGAATACATTACTTCATAGACACAGTATGCACCCCCATCATATATTCAAAAACATTTTGAAGGAACAGCTTATGAGAGCATCTAGGCTCAACCCATCTGAGGATGGATATAAGAAGGAGGTGGAGGAAATGAGGAGAATGTTTTTGGATAGGGGCTACTCTGACAGAGTAATAGAACAAACCATTATAGAGGTAAATGGCTTGAGGGACACTAGAGCAAGACCTTATTTTTCAGAACAGGTCTCTCAAGATGACAGGTCCAGATTAGATAAATCAGGATTGAGAGCTTCCATGTTTTTCACTAAGGATAGTCAGGAATTGAGAAATATGATGACTAAACACTGGGATATTCTGCTAACGGACAGCAAAATAGGTGAAATAGTGTGACCTGAACTAAAAATAACTTTTAAGAATAAGCCCAACCTTAAGAGACTACTATGCAGACCAAAGAATGTCGACTTCAATAAAAGAATTGGCACACCTGGTGTGAATACTGTCCCATGTAGAAAATGTAACCAATGTAGCTATATTAATAGTGACAATATCTTAGTACACCCAGTAACTGGACGTACCTTTAATTTCCACACTGACACCAGTTGTGATAGTAAGGACGTTGTATATTTGGCTAGATGCGTAGCATGTCCAGCATTTTATATTGGGAAGACCAATAGAACATTGAGAGAGCGCATCAGAGAGCATATCTACCATGTTAGGCTGGGATCAGGGTTCAATGCTTTAGCCAAACATCACAGTGATAAAGGAGTAGAACATACTTTTAGCTTTTGTGTTATACAGAAGGTAGTATGTAGCTATAGAGGGGGGGGATTTGATTAATCGGACCCTAGAAAGTGAAATTAGATGGATTGTTAGATGGAGGGCAGATGAAAAACCAGGTCTGAATGACAAGGTTCAGATCAAACCCTTCTTGAAGGGTAGGAGATTATATAGACCCAAATAAATCCCCCATTACTTCGGCCCCATGTTCTGAAAGAATATATTTGATATGTTTTATTAGGTTCTACCCTGTCGATTATGTTCTGAAAGAATGTATTGATATGTGTTATTATGTTCTACTATGTCGACCGGTTTGAAAAAATTTCAATAATGGTTTTAAAGATTTTTTAATAAATGTTTTAACTTATATGTTTAATTGAAGTTTTTAAAGTTATATATCTAGCGCTTTAAAGTATATCTCATTATGTTTGACTTGTGAGTGTTCACAACCAATCATAGCTAGAGGAGGGCTATTTAAATAATTATTGTGTTAGCTTGTTTGTTAAAGTTTGAGAAAGCCTACGGGTGAAAGCGCTTACTTTTGTTTCATTTTAAATAAAGTACTTTTACGAACGTGAAGTCTCGCTGGAGTTACTATACTAGGAATACCTACTAGCTGTTCTGCTCTTATCAATTGTGAAGCTTACTGAACTGTTTTTGAATGTATGCTACTATCAAGCCATCAGCTATTATTTGTATATTTAATTATCTTTATTATATTTTGATGTAGTACACTTAGTGATCACACAACCTGTTATGATTATGCTTGCAAATATACAACTCTGTCTTACATATCTGTGTTTCTTGGTAATTCATCACTTATCTGACCAGAAGTGTGAGACATGCTGTGTGTAAGTCATTCCATATCACTGGCCTTGAAATGTGTGAGGATATTAAATGTGAGTAATATCATATGCAGTTGCAAGCAACTGAAAGTCAGGTTGGATGGCACAAACAGACATATACTATTATTCTGAGGGGAGCATAGGTGAGTTACTGTTATGGCATGAACAAGGGTACACTGCTATTTTGGTTGAGGGGACAAATCTCAGTTACTGTTATGGCACAAACAAGCATAGCCTGTTGTTTTAGGGGGGAGCAAAAGTGATGGCACAAATAAGGATATGATGCTGTTTTAAGTCTCCTTTTTTGCATTCTGTCTGTTGTTTAATCTTGGGAAGGGTTGTGAAGTCAGAAACGACAATGTGTATCATTACTTTCTAACTTCTCTCCTTAATGATTTACCGGTGCAAAGAAATAGTGCTAAATTGAGGGCATGCAGTGATCATCAGTACTTTTGAAAGGTATGACTGTGTGAATCTTTGATGCCTGAGGCCTACTACTTACTACTGGACACATATAAGTAGAATAAGTCTCTACTGTCACATGTTAAGGTACTTTCTGTACAATTCCATCACTATTTACTTGATTACTGTAACAAGTTAAGAAATACAAGGTATACCATAATATTATTAAAGAATGCACTCTAGGTTCAGGACTTACCTTGCAAATGCAGTAGCTGACACAGTTTTATTTCATCGCTGACTCTATCTGATGCAAGCAGTACACAGCCAATACATGGAGAGGTAAAGGTTTTGTGGGTTGCCTGCCATCAATCTTACTATAGGTATGTGAGTATGAGAAAACTATTAGGCACCTAGGTGGTCAGTGAATGTGCCATGCATTGTCTTGTAGCCAAAGAAAGGGCATACTGAGCATGCCTATGCCTGCTTCCAGCCACAGCAACTGGTGGTTCCACCTCTGAGTCCTCCTTTGACTGTATCTGTGGTGACATAGGCATTGTTGGGGGGGTGTCTGTCCCTTCCACTTGCTAATCCTGCTACAGCTGTTTCAGCATGATCAGATTGTGTAGCATATTGCATACTGTGCAGATTTGTGTACATGTGCATGGATTATACTGCAGAGCTCCACCAGATGTATCTAGGCACCAGGACCATGACTTAAGCAGCAGATTTGTGTACATGTGCATGGATTATACTGCAGGGCTCCACCAGATGTATCTAGACACCTGGACCATGACTTAAGCAGCACTAACACACACTCTATGATGTTTCTGGTTTGAGTGTGTGCCTCAATATGGTGTTCTTCCATGGATGTGTGTGCACTTCTGATAGGTGTCATTAGCCATGGTTCCAGCATCCTCAGTAAATGGCCATGTGGGATGTTCCCCCTAGCAAATATCTGGTACAGCTGTGATGTGTGTCAGATATGGGAGTCATGATAACTCTCAGTGTTGCCAGCAGACACATTCAAGATACTTCCCTGGGCATTACACACAACTTGGCAGTTGATTGAATGGTATCCTTTGCAGTTAATGTAGATCCTACCCTGCTCACCAGGTACTGCCTTAATGTGCACATGATGGTAGTGCACTACATGGTAAAACTGTTGCATATTGCTGGCCCTCTCCTTAGAACTATTGGGAAAAATATGTGCTCTCTGGCATGCATGAGCATAGCATACAGGAATTAGTGAAGGATCCTGGATGGTGATGCCTGTAACACACCCATCATGTCTCCAGCTGGTCTTTGAAAGGTACCTGTAGCTAAGATTCTAAAGGCTATACATACCTTAGTTTCCACTGTGATGCATTCCCCTTGGTTGGCTCTGGTTCTGAGTTGAGTGCGCCAGTGGTCACAGAGTTCTTGTAGTGTGTCCCTGTCCACCCTGTTGAGCTCTACAATCTCCAGGTCATGCAGCATCTGAAAAGTTAACCCAGGGCCTGAAAACTATTCTCCTTTTTGGCCTAGACCTATTGGCATCTGCAGCAGCACCATTGGCTTCAGCCTGTAGCACATGTAGATGGATCAAAGCAGCAACAGCCACTAGCATTGTGTCCCAGTAGATTTTCAGTGTCGCTACTCCAATAGTATTGAAATATGCAGGAATAACTCGTATGGAGTCTACCTGGATGGTTTATAGCTTGTTGAATAGCCCCACTATGTTAGACAAGCTCATTAACATACAATTCACCCACTTATGCTGTAATTAGCATCATACCTCCCAACCGTACTGAATTACTCGGGTATAACCGAGTTTTGGGGTCAAATAATGGGGTGCCACGATTCACGAGTGGCACCCCTTAATTTCCGATTTTTCAGATATTTCTTTAAAAGAAATCTTTTCCATATTTTGAGCTGACGTCATCACATGCGCGATGACGTCAGCTCCATCAGCCTGTCAGAATTGAGCTTAAGGGCTCACAACATGCACATTTCCTGCTGGCTGTTTTCTTCAAATTGTGCGAGCGGGAAGGACTTAAAGTTCTGCGAGCGGGAAGGACTGGTCTTCTTTTACTCGACTGTCTGGGTGGCTTGCTTCTACTGCTTGCGAAGTTGCGAGTGGGAAGGACTTAACGTTCTGCGAGCGGGAAGGACTGGGCTTCCTTTACTTGACTATCTGGGGTGCTTGCTTCTACTACTGTGCAGATGCAGAGCTTTATACGAGTGGAGCGCAAAGGAAGGACTGTCTGGGCAGATGCAGAGCTTTATGCGAGCGGAGCGCTTCAGGGAGGAAACAACTGTGTATGTGTGTGTGCGTGTGCATGTGCGTGTGCGTGTGTGTGTGTGTGTGTGTGTGTGTGTGTGTGTGTGTGTGTGTATGTGTGTGTGTGTGTGTGTGTGTGTGTGCGTGTGTGTGTGTGCGTGTGTGTGTGTGTGTGTGTGTGTGTGTGTGTGTGTGTGTGTGTGTGTGTGTGTGTGTGTGTGTGTGTTTATGTTCGGTTATATATGCTTCTATCGTGTATGTTCAAACCTTCTCTGACTGCAACACAGCTAAAGTAACTTTTGCTGCCATTTAAAATATGCCAAATAAATGCTATTCTTGTTATAGAAAGGTGGAAGATTTGCAATGAGGGACAAATGCATACAAAGAAGCAATGCATGTAATATGGCAATGAGGAGATATAGACTAATACAACTAAAGTTTTGCTTCTATCTTGATTTGTTTCAAATATTTTTTCTGTGTTATGGTAAAATATTCATGGATCCTCAGTAAACTGCACAAATAATTAGAGTATAAACCTCTATGGAAATCAACTGGAGTAATAAATGACAAGGATGGAATTCAGGAAGAAGAGGCTGAGACTGCAGAAAGCACGTAGATTGCTACACAGAATAATCTAAAGCATTTTAAAAAGTAAGCAAGAGGAGAAGATGTGAGGAATTTCACAGCCAAAATAGCACAGAGGCAGGAAGCAGTCAGTAGTGTAAAAGAACTTGTTGGGTGAATGCCTTACAATGGACTAAGTAAAGCTGAGTTAACCAGCATTATAGTTTTGAGATCTTGCATTATAGAAAACTTAGCATGTATACCCAAGAAAAAAAGGAGAATGGTGGTCATATAAAAACAAGATGACAAAGTCCATCAGGAAAAATGTTCAAATAATAAATTTAAAATGTGCTCTAAGTCTAACAAGTGTGCTGTATACAAGGAATATAATTTAATATAGTCAGGAAGGTGTATCAAAAAGCACATCTATGTTTCTTGTTTTGTGTGTATGGGGCCTATGATTTGTAAACAGCCCAAAGGTAAGCTTTGTCCACCACTGGCCAGATGCATTTTCTTTGGATGTGGTGTGGGTTTCAATGCTGTTTCAATGAATGTGAGTTTCAAGGACAGAGAAGTTTTAATGCCAAGTCTATTTTCATTGTGAGACAGTATTGCTTTGTTTAAAAGATGTCTTAGTGTTTGTGCATTGTGCTATAAAATTTTAAAAATAAAATCCAAATCATTGTAGAAGTAAAGCAGTATGCACACATTCGTGTTTATGGTAAATGGGGCGAAATAGCCAGGTAATGGGACATTGGAGTGGCTGCAGGGGGACTCTTGTGCCATATTTTGGTTGTCTGTTCTTCAGTTTGTGTTTGAAAGTTGGTATCTCACAACTCCACTGGAGTGGGTGGAGTTACATAATTATGTATGCAAATGCTATGTTAATCACTGTACAGATTTGTACCTATTTTTCATGGGCCTTGTCCAGATTTTTGATGTTTCCAGGTTGAGAGTTATGATTAACATCTATTAGCCACACCTGCTGCTTGCTCATTAGTTTGCTATGCACACCTTACTGCACGTCCACACACCTTCACTCACCTCTGCATAAATAAGGTAAGCACAAGCAAAATTAAAATTACTTTCCTCTGTTCCAATGATATCGCACAAACATGGAGCACAAAAAGTGAAGGAAAGGTTGCACACCCTGTACTAGAACCCAGGACCATTTATACTCCATCCCTACACATACACGTGCTGCCACAGGAATAGTTACATGACAAGCACAGGGAAACCTGCCATTCATTCCTCCATTTGATGTGATTGTGCTAAGCACTGTATTGCACATACAATGACCAAAATAATAAGAAAAACACTTAAAGAGGACAGAGATGACATATTTTGCCAACAAATGAAGACAAGGTTGCATCTTAATGAAACAGAACTTTTGATTTGTGCATTTTCACCCTTCACAGACACATGTGTAGACTCTGTAAGTCTAACCTGACATATCTCCCAGATGTCATCATTCACTTTTGCCATCCATTGAAAACAAACACTGAAGGAGTGCCTACACATTGTGAACATCCCTACATGGTTCCAATTTATTGGGATTCAACAATTCTAATGAGTTCAGACCTCATTTGCATCTTCACCGTTGCATCTACACCGTGCTGACAGGCCTGAATCTACATAGTGGCACTGTGTAGCCAGGGAAACTGAAGGGAAGCTGAATGTTGAACACACATCCGAGGGTATTACTTTGCTGTATATCTGCACAGAAGAGTATTATTTTTGAGAAAATATGCATGTATTTTGTCAGCTATGTGACAACCCTCCACTGGACCAGTAATCAAGGAGCCTAAATCCCCACCAGTAGCAAGGAAGTTCACAGAGACAGTGACAGGTACACACACAGTATTTCCAGATGCAGCTGTCTGCATCAAGTGCAGTTTCCCTTAAGAGCACACTGAGACCACAGATAGTCGGGCTGGTTTCTCCCTCTTTCTCCAGATCCCCAATAAGACACCCCACTAGCACAGCTATAGAGTTGAGATCTCAGCTGAGAGTCCAAGGCAAGACCTCCAGGACCATCTCTGTCCAACCAGTGCTTCATGTCCCTGCCCAAGTAGTTGACACACACACTCTTTGAGGTTGGCACAGGTTTACTAGCTATGTCACCTTCTGCCCAGAATATAAGGTAGTTTCCACTGCCAACAATAACTCCTTATCAGGTACTTAACAAAGGGTGTCCAATCTTACTGTGTAATATTAATACTAATACAAATAGTACTTTGACTAAGAGCAAGACTATCAGAACTTAAATATCTCTACATAGATCAGCCACAAAGAAAGGTTTAAATATATTTAATAATAAATAATAAAAGAACAAGACAATACTATATATATATTCACAGTGACATCAGAGTTCAGAATTACGGAAAATATTAAAAATAGTATTGCAGGATAGGCTCACACAAATAAAGAAAAACTTCTAAGCTAAGCTTTACTATGTTCCTGACTGAATCTAAGAGAATTATGTTATTCCCTAGAAAATTACTTCATCAGAGCAAGGCAGATGTGTGATGAATGGGTCTTCTTGTTGACAGGTCCAAGACAGAATGCAGAATGTTCTGTCTCATTAAGAGACTTCTCAAATTAATATCTAAAATATTACTGCTGGGATAGCTTGCAGAATGACATCATTTCTTGTCATCTGACTTCTAGTTCTCATGCAAACCCCACACTGCTGGAAGCTGGCGGTATTTAGCATCTACCTGTAAAAGTATACAGACAAGTGTTTTTGCTCAGATCTTTGGCAGATGCTGAAGTCATAAAACAGTTGCATTCCTTCATGTTTTAAAAGCAGCATTTAGTTTAGTCCAAGGACAATACAGAAAGCTTCCTAGTACAGACTTTGTATCTCTAGCTGCATTGCTTGAGAAATATACTCTTTATTGCATAGCCTATAATGTAATTTAATTTCAGATATTTTTCTAAAGTTTTCTGGACTGAGGTTAACCTCCTGTATTCCAGTTTTTACTGTTAAAATATATACATTTGAACAGTTACAATAGTGCATGTAAATTTCTGTTTTCTTGCAGTAGGGCAATAAAACATGAACAAATGTGAATAAAACTTAGTAAGGAATACTTTAGAAGACTTAAATTAATCCTGAAAACAGCATTGACATCTAGGAACAAAATCTAAGCTATAAACCAATTTGTTCTTCCTGTCCTAACTTACAGTTTTGGAGTGGCTGACTGGCCCCAAAACGTGTTGGATAGATTAGATAGGAAAACAAGAAGGATGCTTCATTCTCACCAAATGATTTATAAAAATCAGTGCATACCAAGATTATATATTCCCTGTTCCATAGGAGGGAGCGGCCTCCTTGAAATTGATTACATGTATAGATCTGCAATCGTGGGACTCCACACATATCTGCTGTCCTCATAAGACCCAAAAGTAGTGAAAGTTTTGAAACATGAGAAGAATAAAAAAATGTATCAAGAAACAAAAGAAATAATAAGGACCAAATGAGAAGGCAAGAAATGTGTAAAATGCATAAATATAGTTGCAAGTATAGAAAACTTCTGGAAAAATGTCATGTTGATCAGGAACAAATGCAGGAATTGTTAAGGACAGGTGAATTCAAACCAAGAGATGAAAGGTTAATATTGGCAGCCTAAGATAGTAGGCTGCATAGACATTGGTTTACAAAGTCCAATGAACATGTGGGAGAAACAGACAAATGTAGGTTTTGTAAAACCAAATTGGAAACAGTCGCACACTGCATTGCTGATTGTGACATATTAATGGAAGAAGGACTGCATACTGAAAGGCATAATGATGTGGCAAAATTATTGCACTGGGATTGTGCAAACATTACGGTATTGTAGTGGCTAAAAAACACTGGACACATGACCCACAAAGCATCATAGAAAATGATGAAGTTTACATCACTTGGGATCATCCATTACCACTAGTTCAAAAGATAGATGCTAGAAAACCAGATATAGTGGTCCATCAAAAGAAGACAAAAGTAGCATTGATCATTGAAATTTCCACTCCCAGTGACTACAGTGTGTTCCGTACAGAGAAACACAAAGTCATAAAATATCAGGATTTGCAGGCAGAAATGAGAGAAGAAAGATACCCAGACAAACCCAATAGTAGCAAGAGCAATGGGTCTTATAAAAAAGACTCTACAGTCACATTTAGGTATGTTACCAATACATGTAACGATAAACAAATTGCAGAAGGAGTCATTACTGGGCACATAGCAGGTGCTGCAAAGAGTACTTCTGGCTGACATCAAAGACTGAAACAATACTAATTTCATGAAGTTTACGTACTTTGACTTAGGAGTGGGGTCCATTCCCATCATGGTATTAGAAACGCAAAAGATTTGGGGAAATTAAAAATAAAGCACACTGTGGTTACATTTCAAACATAGCACTTTGCAAATAATTTTTCAACACACATATCTGTACAAGCAGTTTGATATACACATACCATACAGTTCTTATACATTTGTAACACAAGCATCTTGTATAAATCATTTCAATATTCACCAATAACATATAATTATTTACAAAATTCCATCTTGCTGTGCTGGCAGAATCTCCTTTCATCACAAGCTAAATACTTCATATGCTTACAAGCAACTATGAATAGTCTGATGGGATTACACTTTTAGCTGTCAGAATTAGTTACAATGCAGCTTGATTTGGAGGTGGGGACATGAAGCAGCATTCATGCCATGGCACTTAAAAAGGATATGTTGCTATTGTTACTCTCCTTTTGTTGCATTCACCCTGTATGGAATTATAATTATGTGTCAGCTGTCACATGTTAAGGTCGGTTCTGTACAAATCTAACAACTTTTTCTTGCTCTTCTGTCCATGTAGACTCCTTTCTATGACTGTATTCAAGTTTTTGAATACATGGAGAACACCAGCACAGAGTCTACACTGTTGCTTTAGAGATTGTTGAATCACTCCATCATGTTAGCTTGCTTGATTAGCATACAATTCAGCTATTTATGCTGTAATTAGCATGCCACAGTATTTACCTTGTTTGTGGCTGAGTGCATGCCACTACAAGGAGTTTACTGAATCGAAAAATATTTACTGTCATGTGCATATCACACAGCAATGTGCACACATGGTGAAAAATGACAGTGTAGGCTTTATTGACCCCCCCCCCCCAGAGTGTCTCCATTTATTGTGTTGACTGATTATCTGTTGTCAAGTTGCCTTGACACACACACATACATGTATGTATGTATGTATGTATATGTATGTATGTGTGTGTGTGTGTGTGTGTGTGTGTGTGTATATATATATATATATATATATATATATATATATATATATATATATAGATATATATATATATACCATCTATATGGGTTCCCTTCCCTTCAGAATTTTGAAATCCTAAAACCTCGAAATTCATTTGAAATTCTGAACTTAGATCTGCATACTGCATGGAACATGAGATTTCCTTCTTCCTCACTGTAGTGCGATCTTGGAGTTGGTATACTGAAGTAGCTGGGGTGGGGGGGGTGCAGGGGGGCTTGTTGATTTATTTCAGAATCTTGACTTTCTGAAACATTGATCATATGGTCTCGATCATATGAAACTCGATGTTTCGGAAATTCGAGATTCCAAAGTGAATCCATATATATATATATATATATATATATATATATATATATATATATATATATTTGTAATATTTACTACTATTAGTAGATCCACAGAAATGTTGATCAGCAAAAACACATTGACACTCTAGAGCACATGATGTGAGGCTCATCCTTGGAACATGTAAATAAAACAAAATTGGTTCTGAAGAGTCCATGCCCCCCTGCACCCAGACCCCATTGCTGGCTGCATTCACCAGTTCCCCTGCTCATTATATATACAGACTGAGAGATTGCACAATCCCCAGGGAAAAGGCATATTCTCCTATCCAGGGGACTGTCGATCTTGTATAGCTGTCAACCATTTATATATAAAGTCCAATGTGCATCGACAATACATAGGTCAACCATCAACATTTCAGTTTACTCTGGTCATCACGCTAGCACACACACACACACACACACACACACACACACACACACACACACACACACACACACACACATATAGGCAAGCTTACTATCAAAATTTTGAAACACATTCCATTGAGTTATGACTTACTTGAAAGATAAAACAAATGGGTACGTTTCACAATCCCCACTGTACGGTGATCTCCAAGCATAATGTCAACCTCACAACAGTGAATGCACACTAGTATGCACTGTTGTGGAGTTGGCCATTATTGGTTCTTCCTTCCATGAACTGGAAAATGGCATTTTGGCCATCCCAGTTCATGTGAATGCTGTCCAAAATTTTGATAGTAAACCTATATATATATATATATATATATATATATATATATACACACTAAACGAACTGTAAACTGTCAAAAAGTTGTCCAAACACTTATATATCCATAAAACTTTTTGGACATGAAAAAAAATCAATTCACTTTGTGTAGTAGCTTTGAAATCTTTTAATCCAGTAGTTGAAATCTTTTAATCCAGCAGTAAAAAATGGCCACCAAGACAACAGTATAAGAAAACTTGCAATAAAGTTGAAATAAAATGGAACACCTGTGGACGTTTCTTACTGCTGGATTAAAAGATTTCAACTACTGGATTAAAAGATTTCAAAGCTGCTACACGAAGTGAAGTGATTTTTCTTTCATGTCCAAAGAGTTTTATGGATATATATTTATATATATATTTATATTCAGTATATATATAAATATAAACATATATATGGATCCCTGACAGGAGATCAACAATTCATAACAGCAAACATTAAAACACTGAACACACATCATCAAAAGCTACAAAAATTGGTCCCTTGGTGACGTACTAAAACATGCACTTGTGTCTGTTTCTCTCTTTCTATATAGGAGGAATCTTCTTCTTCTTCTTCTTCTTTCGGCTTTTCCCGGTTAGGGGTCACCACAGTGGATCATCTGTCCACTCATGATTGGCAGTGGAGTTTTACAGTGTCTATATAGGAGGAATAACAATATTAAAAAAAAAAATTTTAATTTTCTGGTAATCAGCATAGTGCAATGGCTTGTGGCATGTTTGGATGTAGATCCTGTCATCAGTGTTGCTACATTTTTGAGGGATCAAACATTGTCTTGGGTAACAATGACCAGGTCATCACGTGTACAGAACATTTTAATTGTAAGACTTCAGGAGTTATATATGCTGCAAAAATGTGTTCGTTGTGATCATTTGGTATAGGGAAACTAGAAAGGAAATTACAGCAGTATATATTTTACACACACGCACATATATATATATATATATATATATATATATATATATATATATATATATACACATATATATATGGGTCTCCTTCTGTTTGTCGAAAGTACACTTCATCGACAAACAGAAGGCTGAGCCGACTTCTGCAAAAGTGCAGTACATCGAAAGTGCACTTTCGTGAAAGCCGATTCGCCGAATTGTGTTACAGTGGGGATAAGGGAATATATCCTTTTCTCCACTATAGTGCAATCTCAGAGTTAGTATATTTAAGTAGGGGGAGTGTGCAGGGGGCTTCCCCCCCCCACATAAATGTGATTTAGTGTTTTGTTTTTTTATTTTTTATTTATTTTTTTTTTGTGTGTGTGTCTTTTTTTTTATTTTGTGTTTCGCAAAAGGGCATTTTTGACAAAGTGCACTTTCCCGAAAGTGAGTGATGGTTTATTTTTCTATGAAATGTAATTTCGATGGATCAACATAGCTCCATATATATTATATATATATATATATAGATATATAGATAGATAATATAGATATATATATCAACATATGGGCACCATTACAACTGGTGATATAAATAATGTATTAGCCAAACACAGTTTAATTTGTTCCTCTTTTAATAACTTCCATTGTTTGTGTTGAAATGTGTGATTAAAAATACTAGGAGTGGGTGCTGCTAAGAAATCATTGAGTATATGGAGTTGACTTGGCATTTATAGCTTTGTATCACTGCTCCCCCTGGTTTAAATGAACATATTTCTCCACACAGAAGGCACCCCAGATAAGAGCTGAACTGGAGAACCTCTTGCTATAAAGTGGCAATGCTTGCCACTGCACCACTGTACTGCCCCTGCACCATTGTACTGCTCCTAATAATGGCAGCTAGAATATTGTGGCTAAGTATGTACTAGTTCTACATTATACTTCTGGAATACTGTGGCTAGTTCTATAACTGGAATAATGTAGCTAGTTCTATAACTTGAGTATGGTGGCTATTTTACAGCTTGAGTACCATGAATAATTCTACTCTTAGACAAATGTGGTTAGTTCCACAGCTGCAGTACTGTGGCTAGTTCTAAAGCTGAAGTACCATGGCTAGTTCTACAACTGGAATAATCTAGCTAGTTCTATAATTGGATCACTGTGGCTAATCTACAGCTACAGTACTGTGGCTAGTTCTGTGTTATGCATGTGGAGTACTGTGGCTAGTTCTACAGCTGCAGTAAGGAGACTAGTTCCACAGCTGCAGTAATATTTAAATACATCTGCTGTGGCCATTTCTTATCACTATCAGATGTCTGAGAGATATACAATCAACAAAGTGGGTATAAGTGTAGGAATGGAGTGGGATATATCTGTGGATAAAAGGATCCTACCTCCATTCTATCTGCTCATTAAACCATGATTATTTTGGCTTTGTAGGGCTATTTTGCATTTGTACAACATTAATCTTGTGTAAAACCATTTTGAATACATTATTGTCACCATTATTGTATCACAGACAGACATCTGATGTGTTTTCACTAGCAGAGTGATTATAAATACTGGGTTAAGATGGAGGTTTCTGTGTGCAGATGAAAGTAACTTACTACCTTGTCATATTCTCATTTTAAACAATCTTTCAGTTGGCTTTACAAGACTAGTGTGCATTTGAGGGGAATTAGTTGGAATACTTGACAGTTGTTACTGTGTGTTTTGATGAAGCAAATTTTTAACTTTATTTCATTTATATTTTATTTTTATTTTGCTTTTGTTTGCTAGGTTTGTCCGACTGGGTTTAGTCAAAAACTGCATTTCAGCAGAGGTCTGAGGAGAAAAGCTCCAACAATTGCAAACATTTTAAACAGACATTCAGTAATATACATAAACAGACATTATACAATATACATTAACTACACATGCATTTGCTTATTAGATTACATTCATTTGAGAATAAAGGCATGTATTACATTATAAAGGATACTTCTACATTAGTAGATAGTGAGTATCGAGCACTGGAAGAGATGCATTACTAGATTTGTCAGTCAGGCAATAAATTATGTAATTATTTATTTCCTTATTTATTTGATATTTGTTAACCGGCATAGTCCATCTGAGCACAAGCCCTTTTTCAGTAGAGGCACAGGGAGAAAAGTTCTACAATACAAGTACTTAGAAAAACAAATAAATACAGATGAGAAAAGGAAACTAAGTAGGGCAGACCATGTTAATATTGTAGTTAAGAGATGGAGTGTAAAACAGGTTCAGAGACAATTATATATATGACTGTCATATAGTTTATATCAGAAGTATAGAAGTGTGGGGGGGGGGTAGCAGTGTCACAAAACAATATATATGGTTGAGAGATGCTAGTAAGACTTCAAGTATTAGTGAAGACTGGTTGTGGGGCATAGGATTCTGAATGAAGAGAAATGGTTTGATGATATAATAAGCTGAAGATAACAGTAGAGTTTATCCTGGATATGTGCAGAAGCATCTTCACTGATTTGATAGTTAAAGTCTAAGTTGTGTTTTAAAATAGTTTGCACTGTGACTGGATTTTCATGACAGTGGGATGTGTTTGTATAGTTTAGCTATACTATTTAAATATAGAGCCATCTGTAGTATTAGATGAGTTGTCTATAGTGATTAGTGACTTTTTTCTAAAGTGTAAAATTCTATTGGGGGAGTAGTGTTATATTAAGTTAGTAAGAGCTGGACAATTTTCTGGCTTGTGCAAAAGTCTGTGTACTGTTGAAAGCTGACAAAAGATTATTCCCTGAAGGCTAGGCAGAGATATGTCCTTTTGTTATAGTTAAATGCAAACTGGGCTATTTTATTGTAACATAGCTCAAGTACGGGCAATTGCAAGACTTGAAGATTAATGAAGATTGGATAAGCATAGAGGGGAGACGACAGTGACAGAGTGGAGGCTATTCCTGTTTTTGCTATGTCAGTGAGGCAGATTTTTATTCTGTATAATGTACCTAGTTTTTGATGACCTTTTTAACCATGTGTGATATATGATAGTCACAATTTTTGATGATCTTTTTTTAGCCATGATTGATACATGATGGTCAAATTTCAAATGGTCATTTATGATGACACCCAATAAATTTGTGTGATTCACTTGTTTTGTCATGGTGTTCTTGACAGAGACAATAGTGAATAGTGCTGTTTTGGTGGAGATGTTTTGAGGTGAAGAGTAGTAATTAATTTTTTAGAGTTTAGACGTAGTTGTGAATTATTTAGCCATGTTTCTATTGTTAAAAAGGATTGTTAAGTAAAGTCTTGGAGTTGAGGGTGAGATCTGGCAGGGGTGATTAGAGTCGAGTCATCAGCGTATTGAACAAGGGTGGCATTTTTTGAGGCAGTGTAGAGGTCATTGATGAATATATTAAAAAGTATGGGGCCTAGTGTAGATGCTTGTGGAACACCTGTACTTACTGGCAAGAAAAATCATTTTTGCAATTCACTACTTGTGCTGTGTTTGAGCGGTAGCAATGCAGTAAAGAGTCGGTGACTCCTAAGGATGAAAATTTATGCAAGAATTTCTGGTATGACACAGCACCAAAATCTTTTGATAAATCTAGTATTACAGTGGTGACTAAGCTTCCAGCATTTCTGTAGTGTTAACAATATTAACAAAATTCAGCAAAGCAGTAGCTGTGCTTTGATGAGGACGAAAGTAGTGTTCAGTTGAGGTTAGATTCAAAGATTCAAAGAAACTTTATTGTCATTTGGGAAACACAAATGCTACCTAAACAAAATTTCAAGTGCCAGCTCTTTTATAGGAAAAAAACAAGCACAAAAAGACAGACATGATAGGTATTCAAGAATAAACAATAACTATGGTACAAAAGTAAATATCTAGGTAGCTGACACACATGCTTGCACACTATTTATATACACTGGACAACACTGACTACTAGATGATTAACACATGGAAAGAAAAGTACACTATACACAGATGTAAGATTGGGTGATATTGCATATAAGTGATTGGAATTGCACTTGAATGAGAAATTTTACTATACAATAAATAAACAGAATTACTGTATGGAAAAAAAAGAACGGGAGCATAACAATCTATTATAGTTTTAATACATCCAGATTTACAGCTACATCAATGAGTCTTATTGCAGTTGGATAAAAACTGTTCATGTATCTGAAGGTCCTCCAGCGGATACTCCAAACCTTCTACCAGATACAGGTTTAGTGAACCAACCACACACTGGATGAGACGTGTTGCTCAGTATTTTGCAGGAAGCTGGTTATCTATTAGATAGTTGAAAAGTTGCATTTTTCTAATATATATATATATTTTTTTTTTTTGGAAAATAAAATGGTAATTGTCCTATACTTCGAAAGATCTGTATTGATTCTACTCTTGTTCACTGGAATAATGAATGATTTTTCTATAGTGAGGGGACTTGAATTTCAGATATGGCTCAGTTTATCAGAACTGAAACTGAGTATGCAATAGCTTCAGGTGCTGTTTTAAGATATTTGCCAAGTAGATTTTCAGGGGCAGTTGTAGTAGGCTTTCATTTTTTAAGTATTTTTTTATGTTTTGTGTGGGAAGTGGTTGGAAGGAGAAATGTTGAAAGAGGTTGATTAAGTATGGACTTCAAGAGCTTGGTTGCCTGGCTGGTTAATGACTGTACTGTCTATATAAAGTGGGTATTGAATTGATTGGCTATGGTAATATTTTGTTTCTGTGCATTTGGTGTTGTCTGCATGGCTTGTCCTGGATTTAATAGTTTATTGATTGAGGACCAGAATAGTTTGAGATTACTAGTGTGTATGTTATGATTGGTTCAGTAGCACATTTCCTTTTCTTTGCTAATATGTTGTTTTGTTAGGTTTCTTAGTTGTCTAAATATCAATAAATAGAAGCTGTTTTGTTTTTTATCCAAACCTTCCCTGATTTGTCAAGTTGTTGGATCACAACTGTTCAAGAGGTCATTTATTCATGAAATGTTCTGAAATACTTAATTTTGTATTTAATTGCTAGTAAATTTTGTTTCACTTCTTGCTGGAAAAATGGGTGAGACTACAAAAGTAAAACACTTGGAAACAAATGCTGGTTAATTAAACAATAACTATAATTTAAAACAATCTGGTAGATAAGAGTACATCTAAATTACTCATTAAGATAAATCCAAAGAAAATCTGCATTTATGCATAGTTGTAAACAATGTCTGAGAGAATCTGTCATGTGACACATACAAGCTTGGATTTAATTATGTTTCATTTGTTAGAGTAAAGGTCAGTGGAACTTGTGTAAAGTGAAATATGAACATGTCTTCGTATGCAAAATAAGTGCTAGGTATACTGGTATAATTGATAGCAACTCATGAGAAAATGACCACTAAGCCGGTGACCTCTTCCTGAACCTGTTAAAGGCCTTTGACAGTATGTTGAACAAACCCTGTATCTGTTCCACAGAAAGCACTTTAATGTTCTACCAGGTTATGGGCTCACCTCCAGTGTTAATAAGGGGCTCACCAGTTACTTGGGACATAAATAGAAATGTTTTACGTGGAGCAAAGCCATCTCTCAGTCTTTCAAAACTTACCTAGCAGTCCTTGCTCAATTGTTATTAACAATTATTGTTAATAACATAATCACTCACTTTGGATAGCTTTGGTTAGACTCCAGCCTTTTTTTCCAAAACCAGTTTGCACCAATATTTAATATTTCTTTACTAAATCACAAAGTAATATTACAGACACAGCATATACACTAAACATTTAGGCTTTGTACTCTGTACAAACAAGTTGTAATTTGATAAACACTTAGCAAATCTCAGCTAAATCACAAACCAGAAATTTGGTAAATTATATAGAGGTGAGCATTTCTTTAATGTGACTTTGCAATAGTCCACTTTTACTGCACATTTACTTTGTCACTAAACTCTTCTTACATTTTTTACAAGTCTTTTTCTTTATACTCAACAAAAACTAGAGCAAGAAAATAACAGTGAAGCCTCTTTTGCTGCTGCACACATTGGCGGAAGTCATCATTGTGCCTCATGGCATGTACTTCAGTCTTAGGATTTAGGGATAATCAGGCTCCTACCAAATTAACATTTTCACACAAAGTTCTTTATTCCTCAGACTACTCTCCCCTTCCCTAACTGTTTCACACATCATAGTAATGTAGGTCATCAGTGGCATAGTACTCCTAGTAATATAGGTAATCAGTGGCATAGCACTCCTAGTAATGTAGGTCATTAGTGGCATAGTACTCATAGTAATGTAGGTCATCAGTAAGTCATCTTATTTCTGTCCATGTTTGGAAACAAGTGTGGTGATGTATACTGCACAGCTGTATTTTAAAGAAACATCTGAAACTGGCAACATTATAAATAAAGGCACATATCTGATCCTAAAGCATTAAAGTCAAACATCAAATGCCTGGAGCTGAACTGGAAACCTTATTACAGTGCAGCCTAATTGCTGCAACTTTCTACATTATGTAGCTTTTTTCCTTCCTCCGTGTTTTTCCATTGCTTTTTGAAACTCTACTATTGAAGTCTAAATTTGCATGTGTTATTGTTAAATGTAATGCAAATGCTTACAACTATAAAATCTTACTTTGGCTGTACTTGCAAATAGTCAAGAGTGATCAGCATACTATACTGGTAATCAAACATTAAATAAAAATAATTTAATGTCAATATGTGAGAACTGAATTTAGGCATTTTGGAATGTGTTTTTTTGTACTTGTCCCAGATGTCTCATATATAGAATATATTTCTCTAATATCTCTTTTTCATGCCATATTTCTTTTTTACCAAATAGTGTATGTTCTGTTCTGTTCTTGTCTATGCAGTACAAGTAATGCATCATAACAAGTACATTGCTCAAAGTTTTGGGTTGGTTTCTCTCTGCCCAAAGTTAATTGTTAATGGTTTTATTTGTCCTATTTCTTTCAGAAAATGCTTCATACTCAAGTTTTAATACTGAATGGCTATGCTGTACATAACATATGCCTTGTAATTGCATATTCTAATATAATTATGCCTCTGTATAGTTTATGCTGTGCCAATGTTTTCAAGGTGAATTTCGGCATAATGATTAAGGTGTTTACTTTGCATACAGAATGTGCAGGGTTTGATTCTCCTAGGTGGTAACTGGCTAAGTTCGCAAAGGCAGTTAGCTTAGTAGCAATCTATGACATTTATTGTTTGTTTTGTATATTTTTTGCCCTCATACTGCAACTACTGTGTTAGTTTAATTGTTTTTTTATTTGCTGGAGATATTTTGTTATCCCCAGCAAATAGAACTTGAACTTGAGCACCACCGACAATGGATCTTTCCTACTGAACTTTCGCAGTTAAATGTAAATAAGTAAGCATGTAAGCTAGTAAGTAAATAAATGTACTGTTAACTCTGGTTCCATAGGTACCAATTTTGTGGAACAGAGTGAAGAATGAAAGGGAACACAGGAGTAAATATGAAACAGGACATGAAATAAATATTCCAGAAACTACACATGATAAACAGATAACAAAGATAGCTTAGGAAATATACTCTGAAAACAAACTGATGAAATACTTTATTAAATTCAGTATAAAATCAAATCAAGAGAAGTTGTACTGAACAGCTGGGTGAAAAGAAATGTGGGAAACAGATATACAATGGGATACTTTTAAAATACTATTGGCAAAGACAAAGGTAAGGCAAACAGGACTGAAGAAATAAAAAATAAAGATGGTTCAGTTTAGAGCTCCAAAAGGAAAGACAGTAATGAAGCAGGAATTAGAGAGGAAAGAAAGGGAAGAAACAGAACAAGGATGATGGTGGCATATGAAAGAACCTTACCAAACGTGTGCTGTTATCAGGGTAAATCCTAGTGATAGTAGTGATAGGCAATCTAATACAAAGTAATGGGGAAAATGAGAGAGAATCATAGACAGAGAAAGGTAAACAGCAAGAAATAAAACTAAATACAGACTAAAAATACACAATCTCTGAAAGGTATCACTGCTAAAAAGCAATATAAAATGATTTTTTTTTACAAGCTGACATTCTTTGATCTGTTTTACAAAACTTCACCACTTGGCGCAGTTAAGGTTGTTTACTAATCAGGAGCTCAAGCTTGTAATCATTATCCACTGTCAGTAAGTAAACATTTTTCTGCTGTCTTAACAGTTTAGCTATGTGCTGGTAATATCTGTCTTACATGTCTGACTTCATCTGTCTTAGCACTCCAAGGTCAATGACAAATCCAAGTTAATGTAAGACTAGACATCTGTCCTTGGCAGTGTGTCTCCTCCAACATTAGAATAGTGACCCCCCATCCCCATGGATGACACAGATAATTCTCCTTAGACAGAGATTTCAAAGGAAAGAATATGACTGTGGCTTAACAAAAATGATAAGGAAATGCTTGGAACAACAAGGAACACAAAAGACAAGGTAATTCCTTTGCACTTTAATTTACTTTTGTTTGCACTCACTTAATTCTAATGTCCACAGTTCTCCATAAGGAAACAACAAATTAGTACCTGGTAGGACAATATAACCTTCAGCCAAAAAGGGCAGAATTAAGCTGTCTGGACTCAGCAAGGCTTAAGGAAAACATCAGAGTAAATCTTTTCTCTTCAAAAGCTCATGGAGCTGCAATCTTGTTGGCCATAAAACAGTTCAGAACTCATAAAGTTGATGGTACAAAGTACATATTCATCAAAGGTCTGGAGAGTGTGATGCAATGCTTTTTAAGCATGGCATTGCTACATTGAAAAATACCTGCCTTTCTGAAAAATAAAAACTGTGTGTGTGTGTGTGTGTGTATGTGTGTGTGTGTGTGTGTGTGTGTGTGTGTGTGTGTGTGTGTGTGCGCATACACAGAGTCATATCCCACTGCTTTTACTGTTTTCAGACGTTCATGAATACATTCCCAGTTTTCTTTATACCGTTAAAGCTTCACTCTTTAAGCACTGCTACCTTTTCTTTGTTTTCGTACTGCTTGTTTTACTATAGATGAGCTGACACACACTTGAACTGATGACATGATGACCAGGGTGTTATCACTAATGCAAGAAGGCATGGCTAATTGAGTACATATACTGTATTCTTGAATGGATCTTTGTAGCGAGACAGGAACAGAATGATATGACAGATGTGAGGTGTATGTGGTACACACTATTCTTTTCTAGTCCATCAGGTAACCTTCTATGGTTCTTCCTTACTTTGTCTTACAAAAACACCTGCCACCACCACACCTACTCCTTACCAGGTATGGTAAAATGCCAGTTACCGTTTAATCTTATGAACAGCAGCTCAGAATCAATGTTGTTATTTCACCAAGCAAAACCAGTTTGCATGCTTCATTACCAAAATGTTCATGAGACTATGAAGTTCTAAAGCAGTTAAATAAATATCTCCAAAGCAATGCTACTATTATCTAATTATAATCTATTACAGCATATTTTATTTGTTTGTTTGTTTGTTTGTTTGTTTGTTTGTTTGTTTGTTTTTCTGTATAGCTCAACAGTTAAATATATTTTGCGGAGAAAGCCAGTGCAGGCACAGGGAAAAGGTATAAACTCCATGCAGACAGTGACAGGTTAAAACTAAAACCTAAAACTATGAAGCATTTTTTTTTAACCACTGAGACATCACGCTGCTTTAACACTTTTGTGCTGAGGCTTACTTCAATTTATTGCTCTTTAACATTACTTTGTTATGCTCATTCATTTCTGACTTCTTTCCATTTCCTCATAGTACACATCCCCCCTCAGAAAATGTGCTTGCTGTTTAAGTCTCCCATCCCTTTCACTCTTACTGTTTGTAAAAAAAATCCTGCCATTGCGCAGCACCACTTATTTCTTTCAGTATTTATTTATGCGTAAGAAATGCACTAGAAAATAAAATGTAGAATAAACTCATATTTACATATCTAAATTTCATTTTTCTATTCTGTGTAATGAGCTTTCTAAACAATTGCCTAAATATTTAAATAAGCTAATTTCAAAGAACAATTTCTCTAAATGGTATAGCAGGCCACAAGGGTTACTGGTAATAATTTAAAGTTGTGTTTAAAAATTCAACAATAATTTAATTAATTTTCTTTCCAGACCAAACTATGAAGAAATCACATTTTTTCATTTGTATTACCATGCATATAGTAAGACTCACTGTGCATCTTTTAAATGAGTCTATTTCTTGGTTTTCATTGCCTTTGCCAAATCATTGCTCACTGTTTAATGATAGACCTGATCATACCTCCTGATGATCTTGTATTTATAGCCTCTGTATAGCCTAATTGCTGGCTTCAGCAAGAATTAATAAGTAATTATAGGTAACATTGTATTAACCATGAATGAGTAAGTGAGAGAGTGCGCCAATGAGCCAATGAATGAGCACAAATGTTTTTCCTCAACCAACGCCAGCTGCCCACTAAATAATCAGAAGATATGCTGTCATGTACATTTAAAGATGACTTCCTCATTCGATCTGTGTACCTTCCAGCTGATCATCTGTTGCTGTCTGTTCCTCCTGCTCTTAACCTTAGTGCTGTCAGCACTGCTCCCATGGCAGGAGACCTTCTCATCCACTGAAGGTTGGTAGAAGGATATGGAAACATGTTGCAGAGACTCCAGCAGCACCATACATACTGCCTTATACATGGGGGATTTGGGGGATGTACAAATGGGTGGACATGCTGACATCATGTGTATAACCTCACATAATGAAAGCCAGTTCCAGCTGACACATTTTTAACTACAATATCTTTTGTGATTGTGTCATGACCTCATCACTGGGAGAGTGGCAAACCTCAGACTGAAGTTCCACCTTCCCTCTCTCCTCCCTCCATCCCAAAGTGGGTGAGCTGCCACCTTTCCATTCTTTCCTACTCTACCCTCCAGAGCTCCTCCAGTGACTCACTTACTAACTGATCTTATGTTATCTGGGTTGAGGTTCAGGGCTCAACCATAAAGTTGGGTCTTGACAGAAAAATCCTTATAAAACTGTATATTTTGCATCTGCTTCAGTGATATATAATATTCATCATTTATAATTCATACGAGGAGCTAGGTTTTAGTACTTGATATGATTCAAGCCTTTTCATCAAGAAAGTTAAGAGTATGCATAATGAGTTGTAAACTACTTCTCTGTCTGAATCTTTACGCTGAGTCGTGGACACTAGATTTATGCTTTGACTGTCTTTCAAAGCTCATGACAGTTTATTATTTCTGTTATATTAATATTATTACCCCACCCTTCTTCCTGGAGAAAAAAATACTAAAGTGTTTTATGGACTGAGCTTCCTTTTTTTGTTCTTTTGTTCCTTTTTTATTTTTCATTCTAAAATAGACTATTATTTAACATAAATTTACAACTTCCTTTGGGAAATACAAAATGTGTAAGGTAGAGCTGTGGTTGAATTACTGAAGGTTGATGCCTACACAATGGTGTTAATTTAGAATTCCTTTTGATGAAACAGCATTATGAATTAGTTAGAAGTGATATGGACAGCACTGCTGACAGACATGGTATGACTGTAACCAGCTATAAGCACCACAATGCCAGTGGTGGCACTCAGCATGAAGTTTGCCATTTCTGGCAGCAAGGCCACTATCTGTCCATTGCAGCACAGCATCTGTTATAAAAGAAAAAAAGAATTAATTAGAAGTGCATGTAAACTCATAAAAACATACATACATACATGCATACACACATACCATATTTCAGGCACAGACAATAATGTCCTTCTAGACTGCCAATATACCAAAACAATTATCCCCATAATAAGAGCCCAAGTTGTTTTTAAAACTATCTAAACTAGTGCTTGCTTTAATATAATTAGATAGTCTACTGCATATATCAGCTACTTTCTCAGAGAAGTAATTAGTACATCTCTCATTCCTATCTAATCGTCTATATAGGTTGTCTAATGATTCTGCATAACTCCTTGATAATTCCAAATTGCTGTTGGGGGGAGTGGGGGATTCATTACCCTGCCTGGGGCCTATTTGACCATGATTTGGCCCTGGGCCACTATATGCATGAACCAGTACACCGACTTGTAAGTCTAGGTTTGTTGGTAGGAACTCAGTCAAAAATGATTTCTCTTCCTCTGGATTTGTTGTGCCTTGATTGAGTGGATAGCAGCTTGTTCAAAGCCCCCTTTCTGTTGAGCAGAAACTCACAATTCTTTGCAAATGCACTGAAACTCACAATTCCTTCAAAAATGTACTGAATCTCACAATCCCTTGAAAATGCATTGAATCTCACATTCTTTGAAAATGCAACCATGATGACAAAGAAAGCAGTCTGTTATTTGGTGTAGAGGATTTAGGCTCTTGTCTCCTGTAACCAAGATATAGGGTTTGAGCCTGAACAAGTTAATCAATTAACATGCAAGTTCTAACTAGGGAATTACACACATCACTGAAAGAAGGAATGGCTTATCTATTTCATGGCAGCAAGTTCTGTAGCAGTTCCAACAAGTTATTGATGTTTAAATCTCATGTGAAAGCAGCAGCAGACAGATGTTCCAAATGTTTAAATCCTGCATATTGCTATGTTTGTACTGTACTAAAGATGCAGGTACAGACACGGAGTGTGACCTTAAAGAAGAAATTGCACAGACGCAGAATGCATCCTTAAAGAAGAAATATAAATTTTTAAAATTGTTTAATTAAAAATTAAATGTTGTTGTAGTCCTCCAGCCAACCTCCCATCCTGAAGTGAGCAGGCCCAAGGCAACTGCCTAGTGGTGGACTGAGCCCTGTAGTGACCACTGCGTGGATATAGCCACCTACCCAGAAAATCTGTTCATTCACCCAATCCAGTATTTCCTTTTGAGTGTTACTAAAAGCTTTCACAACCCTCTCCTCAAAGTCTTTGTACCAATTAATGGACACTAGTCCTTGTTACAAAATTGATCTAATGTCCTTCTTCAGAATTTCATAAAGCTTTTACTCCTCTTCAGGAAAAACACTCTTATTAGGCATCCAGGATCAGTTAGGCCCCATATTTTCTTCCAGATCATTATTTCTTTTAATCTATTCCTTTTTCTATTCTCACCCCATCCTCACCACATTGCCTGCTGGCTATCAGCCCTTCCATGACTAGGTTAGCCTGTTCATTTTTCACAGCTGACAGATTTGTTACTGGAGACTGCCAACATTTAAGCTATCAGGGCTCCTCAGTTTCCTTTGGTGACTGATATGCTTCATGCAATGCACACCATTTGAGTCCCATGTGGTTTGACCTAGCGTTCTACATGTTGCTTGGAAATAATTACACACCTTGTCCTTGTGCATGGTTCCATTCCCAAGCAATTGGTGACATATTGCCTCATGTGGCATGGTGGATCACACTACTTCCATCTTCATAAGGAGGATGAATAGGCAATGGATACTTTATTCCCCTCCCAGCCAGCCATCTCACTGGATCACTCCTGATATTAAAATTGCTGTTCAAATAGAAATAGTAATTAGTCTAGTTATTACAAAACATTCCCAACAAGTGACTTTGTATTTAATGCAGATTATATAAGGAATGCAACTCTCTTACTAATAAATCCAAAGTCACATTTCTAAAGGTAAAACAAATTTTCTCTCTTGCTTTACCACAAGAATTTCTCCATGCAATTTCACACAATGAAACCATTGAACAGAGACTCAATGAATTTGAGTAGAAATTACTAAAAGTAAAGAAACTCCAAGTGGAAAATGCCTTTCTTTTGAAATGTGTCAAACAGTGTAGGGTTCCTGAAGGTCTACGAATTTAGCGCTACCTCAAGTGGTTAGTAGAAGATTCTCCATTATATCATGACATCTTGAAATTCTTTAACTGGGGATGTGAGTACATGCAGTTACTTATTAAACACAACAAGAAGTTAATAGATGAACTTACAGGAGAAATAAATACATTGGACAATCTCATCACTCACAGCTTAACATTTGAACAGTATAGATTTAATTATGTACGAATCTTTAGGATTATCAATGAACAACTAACTGTTATCAAAAATAGGAAAATAAAAAAAACTTGAAAGGGACAATAGAGAATATTTGGATAACACAGCTTATACCCCTCCCCCCAGTTCACAGACCTGGGGGACTCAGTTTGGTTTGACTGCTGGAGCTAGCTACAATTATAATACTTCATCTAACACACACCCACACAGAGTTGGGCAGGAGACTGACTCCGGTGATAACCATTCTTCCCATGACAATGAGCCTTTATTGCCTCATCATTCAGAGAGAATAAAGGTGAGGCAGAATCACTTTCCATGGAACCAACAGGTGCAATGGACACCATCCATGAAGAAACAGACATACTGGCACAGCTTGAAACACAGGAACAACCACTGAAGTAAGCACAATTCTATTTTCTTCTACCACACCAATCAATGAATGTAAAATAACTTTTAACACCAAAGGGGACTTCAAAGTGTTCAATTACTCCTCCCATGATGTTAGAGGGGACTGTGCTGATCTTTTTGAATGAGGTATGACTTCCGTACCATGTGAACAAGGTAATTTGCCAAATTTACTTATGGACTTCAAACAATATATAAGAAAATTGAATTTAAATAAATTATTCAACACTTCCAATGACTGTTTGGAGCCTTTGAGGATTTCCAGCACATTTAATCCTGTGGTCCACCCAACTATATGCCTTTTCGAAAAGATGTGCAAAACTGACTTTTGAGAAATCCTCAGTAAAACAAGAAGGCATAAATACGTGGACAACATCCTTCCTAGTGAAAAGTTTTTGTTTAAAGAACTGAACAATCATGCCCTGAGACTGATGAAACCATATAAAGGAGGGGGACTAGTCATTATAGACAAGGAAAATTATAATATTAGGATGCATAATCTGTTGGCAGATGATTTTTATATGAAGGTTTCCTTAAATGAACTGACTACTGCATACAAAAAGGTCAGGGATACCCTCAAGGATTTACGTATTGACCATCAGATTGATATACAGAAATATAATTTCTTGAATGCACAGTCCCCCAAAAATTCAGAAATGCTTTCAAAAACCTGCCATGCCACCCATTGTTGACAGCAGATGGTCGATTACACACCCTTGCCCAAAATACCAGGACAAAAAATTAAAGTATTTAATTAAACAAGAAGATCACATTTGTAAAGACTTTTGGGATTTCCTTAGTAAAATTAACTCTTTGGAGTATAATGACAACTTCATTTTTGTAACAATGGATGTGAAGGATCTTTATAATGTTATACTCCATGATGTCAGTTTACAATGGTTTACAGAATACTTGCATGATAAGGGAATGCCACAAGACAATATTAACACCTCTGAAACATTATTAGAGGTCGTCTTAAAGAATAATTGTTTCATTTTCAACCATGAGTATTTTTACATTCCACAGGAGTTGCTATGGGAGCTGCATGTGGTGGACTTGTAGCAAACATTGTCATGATGAAATACTGAGAAAAACTTATTTTCAAGTCAGAATACATGAATTTTTGTAAAATGTACACATGCTTTTTGGATGACATCTTTCTCATGTGGGAGGGAGACATAAATGAATTCACAAAATTTTTTGAGTACCTCAACCAAACCAATTTTCTCAAATTTACCTTTGAAAAAATGTTTTCATTATTCCTTATTTAGGCATCTCTTTGACTAAGGATGTCAAACAAAAAAGATTTGCATACAAAATTCATTGTAAGCAATTTTTTTCAAACACTTATTTGCACTATTCCAGCTCCCACCCCTTCCACCAGAAACATACAGTGGTCAAGGGTCAGTTTGTGAGAGCAGCACACATGGTATCATAATTCTAAGATTTCCTGGATGAGTGTGAACACATCAAGTCTATGATCCTGGCCAGAGATTACCCGTCTAGTCTGGTCAATGAGTTGATGTATGAAGTCATCAATAAATGTGAAAGGAATTTTTTTTTCTTAAAGATGAGTCTCGTACAACACATATAGCTTCCCAACATTCCACAGTGGAACCACTTTTTACCCTCTCCCCCACATCAGAGGTTGGGGGGAGCACAGCCATGCATCATAGAAACTTCAACTATAGTGGAGCCTTTATTAATCCATTTAGTGTAGACAGCGGACACATACAGAGAATTTTGAAGAAGAATTGGACCTTGTTGAAGGAGAACACAAATATTTTGAAAAAGTTGGGTGATAAACCCAACACAGTGTATAAGTGGGGTTGTAATTTAAAGAGAATAGTGGAACATGTTGGTATTGACAATTCTTTTCCAAAAAAGAACTGTAAAATGGCAAAATGTGGCTTCTGTTCTATCTGTAAAATTATTATAGTATGTGAAAAATTCAAGATAGGCAATCACACTTTTAAATTAAAAGGTTCATTTAATTGTATTACTAGTGGCATAGTATATGCTACTCTATGCCAAAATTGTTTAGCATTTTACATCGGTAAAACAGAATTTACGTTAAAGGACTGTGTGTATGAACACATAAATGACATTAGAATGAATAAGGGAACAAATGCATTAGCAAAACATGCCGGAGATGTTCCAGGTCATTCTTTTAAATTTGTGATCATTGAGAAAGTCAGACAAGGTGAACTTATAGGTCCATAGCAGCTGTACTTTGAAAAGCGTAAGCTATTTTGGCAACTTTATTTGCATGCCAACTGCTGGCCCATACTTAATGGTCACACCTCCACTGATTGTTTATTAAAAGTTAATGCTCTAAAAAGATAACATTTAAAGTGTCAGTTCCCTTCCAGTAGTCCATCTTTCTATTCAATCTCCTAAATGGATTTCTTTGAATTCCTTGTTATACAACAGTAACAACCATGGAACATTATGCTGTTTAAGAGATTAAGTGAAGACTTTTAATAGGGGTGTATAGCCAATCAACTAGCACATATTTGCAGATAGGAGACAGTCAGGATATTCAGAGTATCCCCACAGAGACATGTGGGGAATATCTAAAAGTCTACACTAACAGGCCCCTGATATTATGATATTAGTGCTATGAGGCGGAGCTCTTACTACTAAGCCATCCTGTTTCCAGAATCTTGACCTGCCAATGAAATGTCCTTGTATGAATATATATCTTCTATCCCAAACAAAAAAAAACTTAAAAAAAAAAAAAAAAAACAGTGTTAAGATGTTTGTGAATTGCATCTTATTTCCTGTGGCCTATTACTGTGGGCACCACATGGATTTAGGAAAAGTCATATCATTTCGATGGCACTCCTCTCAGTTTTACCAGAAAAGGCAAAGGCTTTTCTGCAAAAGTGTACAGCATAGTCCTCAAATGTTTCTGATTTGATAGATATCCCTGATTATATCTTATATTTTTGGTCTGCTCCTTGAAATGTGTGTTTTTCCTTGACACACATTTGAGTTTCAGACTTCATATACTTCAGACACTGCATGCTAAGGCAAAACATGTTATTCTATAGGAAGAGGAGGAGACTGCAAATATTGTAGGGTGCATTTATAGGTTCTTCAGCAAAGACTAAGTAACTGATTTTATGTATGCCCATTTTGCCCTATTTGAAATGCAGGACACATTATATAAATGCAAAGGGGGGTTAATACTGCCATGAAGATGCAATTATCACTTATCCATTCTTAAACCTTTTAACATTGTTGTCTTACATTTAAATAGCATGCATTTGTATTTAAAGTTATTCTAGTAACGTTTTAACAACATAAGAGCAATATCTATCACCTGTCTCTTATTTTAGGCCTTTGTCTCTCAATGTTTTGGCTTTGTTATTGATTCTTGCACTGAGAGGTTGAGAGCTATGGTGTGTAGACTTTCTCATCAGTGTTTTCCTAGATTACTCCAATTGATGAGTTTGGGAGACATTAGTATTTGTGCTAATGATAGATAAAGCCAAATTAAGATGGCGGCTGATGGAGGTGCAAGTCCAGGCCCATGTTCTTAAACAGGCATTTCCTCAGTAAAGCTGATAAAACATATAACTTCTAAATTCACAAGCTAGTTACTGATGATATGACTATTTTCATCACTCCAAAGCAGACATCAATAGACCCTCTGTTACACTCTGTTTAGCAAGTTTCTGTAGCCTAAAATCTGAAGCAGCTATGATAGGAGAACAAAGCCCTGTATGAAGTTAACAAAATTCAAAAAGGCATATTAAACTGGCATTTTAGAGAGGTGGCAGTCATTTATTATATGATAGCCTATTATGCATACTTAGATCATTTCTCAGCTGTAGCAGGAAGACTGCATACAGTGTTTCATTTTGCCTGACATAACCCTTTTAGTTCTTGGACTGTTCACATAGCTGTACTGGTACCATATCTGTCAACCTCTTAGATCAAGAAATCTGGACAAAGCCATAAATAATGGGGGGACAAAGTCCCAAAAATAGGGACACTTTTTAAATTGCTCTTACAAAATTAGAAAGTTGATAGAATAACAGGTTTTGCATCAGCATTAATTTTCTGAATGGTATAAAGTCTGAAACTCAAATATCTGTCATTATTTTCTGACTTCAACCTTCAATTATTTCCCAATGATTTGCCAAAAAACACAATTTTATGAGAAAAAGAGCAAAAATATGAGGCAAAAATCTGGACTCTCTGCGAAAATCTGTACAGTTGGGAGGTATGACCGGTACAAAATGCATATAGGTTCATAAGTTGGTACTAGGCTGTCAGCTCTAGGGCCTGTACATGCCTAGCCATAACAATTCCCTGGCTATTTCTTCCCACAATATTTACTTCCCTGTTGCAAACATGTACCCTGGCTTTTTGAAGCAGCAAAACCTTTTTTATTTGAACAATTAATCATTCTGCTAGAACATGCAATAAAATGACTATTTGTGTTGTATAATGAAAGGATAACATATAACAATGAGCAACCTGTATTATTTAATTTGTTTGATGCATAGTATATGCTGTCTGAATCCTATCAGTGCTACAGCTACTAGGATCTGACGTATGCACCTTCCAAGTTGAATTTTCATAAGAACATTCTAGAACAGGTCCTACATGTTTTTAAAAGCAGTAATACTGCACAATATCTCTATTTAAAGGCTTGATTAGTGTAATTGATTTCAGTATCCTAATGAACTACATTATTTTGTTCATGTTTAAGTCTTTTAGTCAAATGTTTTCTGCAAAGAACATGTAGTACATAGGGTATTTTTCCCTAATTTCCTCTTTTGAGAAGGCATATTTTTTCACTCATTCCATGTTCATTTTATTTATCCTGCTGCAAAGTTTGTGTTACAACAAAATTAAAGAAGTAATAAAAAGCAGCCAACAGCAATCATCCGGATCGTAACACAAGAATACATTTAATAATCAGAATAGAAAGAAAGAACCATTAAAGCATTTAAGCGCTTTTATCCGGTAGTTCAAACATCTTCAGAAATATGAATGAACCCTATAAAAGAAGCATTTAACATTTATTAATGAAACAACACTCTCAAAAGTGCATCCAATCAGGAAAAAGACATACCCACCCGTGTACCCAATAAAAAAAAACTATTAATTATGTCATCAGTTACGAAGTTAAAACAGAACCTTCTACTTATGACTCAACCAATGTACACAACTAAATGCTATAAAATAAAAATAATTATATTAAAGTAATAATTGGTAAAAATAATCATAAAGTCTTTGATAGAGTCATACATACTATTGCTAATACCATTAGGTAAATTTAATGCACTTCTAAAGCTTGCTTCCTCAACTCAATGGCAATAGAAATTGTTTCATTGAGCCTGGAGGGTTAGTTACATTTAATCTTAATTGCTAGTGCATTTTTTTATGTAGTAACCTGTTCTCCCAGTCACCGTTAAGTGGTGATATCTTGATCTGTTCCAAAATTAAAAAAACAACCTATCAACATTGCTACAGCACATAGAATGCCTTGCTGAAGTACTCTTGTTGCCCTTTCAATGAATACTATAAAGATGTTCATAGATTTGTTTATTGAAACTATTTTTACTGTTTCCCACATAAAATTTTGAACAAAGCAAGTTGCCAAATAGACTATCCTCTGCAAGCTGCAATTCAAAATAGTACTGTTATCCCAGGCAGTTATCTTGTTCAATACATAACCTTTTCTATTCATATTGATATATGGACACTGGTGGCAATAACCACATTTTCTCCTAGCTCGTACCCCATTGCTACAAATAGGCTTCTCAAGCAACAATTTAATACTGGTCTTGTTTTTATACGTAAATGTGGGTGGGTTAGCAAATAGATGACAAATATTACTGTCACATTGCAAAAACATCCAGTTTTTCCATATGTTTTCAATTCCTTTCACATTACTTGCATAATATAACACCATGTTATTTGAATCATTGAACTTATTTTTCCCCTCATTTGTTCTGGGCAGTACACTCAAACCATTTTTAATACTTGGTGCAAACCTTCCTTGTCTTTTAGCCCAAATATCTCAACCAGTAGTCTCAAGAAGGTTTAAAGGGGGGGGGGGGCGTGGCCAAGGATGAACACAGGATAGCAGCAGATTTCTTCAGCTCCACCAATTTCATTACATTGACAGGAATTAATTACTTAAAAAATTAATTCTTGAAGTAATTTTCTTTCTAAATATGTTTGTTTTATATAGTTCTTGAACTATATCTAAAAAAGAAAGGAAATCTTAATAATATTCCTGTCAGAAATTACTTTGGAAATTTTCCTGTCAGTTTATCAGTCTGAAATGAGTTCCAGTAAGACAAATTCTCAAGACTCCAGCATCAAGAAAGAACTTCAGTCTCTGATAATTATAGTCCAGCAACTTACTGTTAAGATGGATAAAATGGATACTAAAATAGACACTTTCATAGAAAAAACTACAAAACAAATAGACTTGTTACATATGGACCTGCAACAACAGAAGATCCAGATGACAGGCATAGAAGAAGCTGTGAATGACATGGAAAATAAAATTCAAGAAGAGGAAATCAACATTGAGTTTCTGCTGAAACAAAATACACATTTACAAACAAAGCTGGATGACCTGGAAAATAGATCTAGGCGCAATAACATTAGGATTTTTGGACTGCCAGAAAATATTGAAGGTAACAATATTACTTCTTTTTAAACAACATGGCTCCCTAAAACTTTAGATTTACCAGAAGCATTCTCTTTTGGTATCGAAAGAGCACATAGATCTATAGCTAATACCAACTCTAACAAAAACTATCCTAGATCAGTTATAGTTAGATTTCTATCATCTTTTGATAAAGAGATGGTTCTTAAATCTGCTTGGGCTAAAGCTCCTGTTAAGTTTAATGAGACAACTGTGCGTTTTGACAATGACTATTCTTCCATGGTAATTGCTAAAAGAAAAGTTTTTCTGCCACTAATAAGGGAGCTTAAAAAGCACAGTTTAAAACATACCTTCTGTTTCCTGCCAAGCTTAAAATCTTCCTTCCTGATGGTCCTAAGGTCTTCGATGATTTAGACTCTGCTTTACTGTTTGTCAAAGAAAAAGGATTTTGGATAAAATAGAAGAAATGGAATGGGCTAGTTCTTCATTAAAGAGATTGGCAACTGAAGCTTCCTGGAAGACTTCAGAGAAGAAGAAGAGACTAAAAACAAATGATTTGTTATATGTTTTTTTCTCTCTCATCATTTTAGTTCATTATTAATCTTTTTGAATATAGTTCCTGCATTTCCAGAAAGCCACAAATATTTTGGAAAAGATTTAATCAAAGTTATTCTCTATGTGCAAAGAAATGTTTTGTTTCATAACCAGTCAAAATGCCTGAGGATTTAATGGCAGGCTGTGACTCGATTTGTTTTTCTTTCTGAAAAAGTAAGGTTAGTAATTTGATACATTTTTTATCTTTATCTTTTTTTTTCCTTCTTCTTTTATTATTTTCTTTGTTTAAACAATGACATTCTATTTAGATTATGTAGTGGGTAAAGGGTGGGGGAGGGCAGGGAGAGAACAGTAATGAAAACATCATTAATAGAATAATAACATATTTATTTCTTGTAAAAGTTTATAAGTTCTTCAAATGCTATTTCTAATTATACTTCCTTGATTATACTGCTTATGCTTGTTTGTAAATAATCTGTCATGCTTTAACTAATAATAATCAGAACTAAATAAGAGTAAATAATATGTTTTATTTTTAACTCTATTAATATAAACAATAAGTAACATTCCATTGTATATACTTCTTACAGCTTTCTCTTACATTTTTTTATTTCTGCCTCACTCCCTTTTATTTTCTACTCTCTTTTCTTTTCTTTATTAATATATAGAAATGCTTTTGACTGTGTGGGCACAGTGAATAATAGGATTTGTATGAAAATTGAGTTGGGAGAAGAATGCTGAGTTTTATTGCTTGTTGGTAATTTTGAGTTTAATTTCACTTGCATAGAGGCTGTGATGATCTGTGGAATACATTGTGGAGGTTCTGTCATGTTTAGATGCATTTACACTGCTAAATGAATGTTTGTCACTAGTTTTAATAAGTTTCCGCCAAAATGTTAAGAGAGACAATCTGGGATGTGGGCTGTCTTATGCACAATGTCCTTGAGTTACCTCAGAATCTTCAAATCACAGAATTCTCACAGAGAAACTGAAAGCAGTTAGTATAAACATTGACAAGGTTATCACACTGACACACCACAGATTCAGGAAAAATACTCTGTTCATAAAATATGTCAGTTATAATGAGTTTAAATGATGTAGTTTCTTGTAGTAAGTAAATGTCTTATTTTAGAAGGCATAAAAATGAAACATTTATTTAAATGTTTTTGAAAATCTACTTAACAGCAGCATAATAATCTGTGTTAAAAATTTGTGTTCCAAACATATACTTTACTATAACTCATTTAATTCATCTGATTGACAAACATAAATAATCTTATAACTCTATTCTGGAAGAAATGTCATGTGATATATTTTAAAGCAGTAGGTTAGCATGATTGTAAAATCTGGTTATCAATATGTGTTTGCTGTGCATTGTTTTGTATAAAGCAGACAGATTTATTCTGGGGACAGCAAGTGGGATGGTGCTCTGCAGGGACACAACTCAGTGAGATCAGATATATATATATATATATATATATATATATATATATATATATATATATATATATATATATGTGTGTGTGTGTGTGTGTGTGTGTTTGTGTGTGTGTGTGTGTGATGGCTTTTTTTCTGAGAGTCTGCATGGCTATCCAATATGATTTGTAATGATTTCTATGAATACAATGTTTTACTCTATTGACAAAATGAATGTTTGCCACAAGTTTTAATAAGTTTCCGCCAAAATGTTAAGGGAGACAATCTGGGATGTGGGCTGTCTCATGCACAGTGTCCATGAGTTTCCTCAGAAGCTTCACTCACAGAATTTTCACAGAGAAACTGAAAGCAGTTAGTATAAACATTGACAAGGTTATCACACTGACACACCACAGATTCAGGAAAAATACTCTATTCATAAAATGTGTCAGTTATGATGAGTTTAGATGATGTAGTTTCTTGTAGCAAGTAAATATCTTATTTTAGAAGGCATAGAAAATGAAACATTTATTTAAATGTTTTTGAAAATCTACTTAACAGTAGCATAATAATCTGTGTTAAAACTTGTGTCCCAAACATATACTTTACTATAACTCATTTAATTCATCTGATTGACAAGCATAAATAATCTTATAACTCTATTCTGGAAGAAATGTCATGTGATATATTTTAAAGCAGTAGGTTAGCATGATTGTAAAATCTGGTTGCTAGTGTGTGTTTGCTGTGCATTATTTTGTGTGAAGCGGACAGATTTGTTCTGGGGACGGCAAGTGGGATGGTGCTCTGCAGGGCACGGCTCGGTGAGATCAGATATATGTGTATATATGTGTGTGTGTGTGTGTGTGTGTGTGTGTGTGTGTGTGTGTGTGTGTGTGTGTGTGTGTGTGTGTGTATGTATGTATATATGTGTATGTGTATATGTATGTGTGTGTGTGTGTGTGTGTGTGTGTGTGTGTGTGTGTGTGTGTGTGTGTGTGTGTGGGTATGTGTGTGTGTATATGTGTGTGTGTATATGTATGTGTGTGTGTCTGTGTTTATGTGTGTGATGGCTTTTTTTTTTAGGTAATAACGCAGGTGTTTCTGAGAATCTGCATAACTATGCAATATGATTTATAATAATTTTTATGAATACAATATTTTACTCTATTGACAATAATGAGTTTAAGTAAATGCTCATATACAAACAATTCAAGATTTTTTGGAAGCTGTTGATAGAATTCACATGACAGAAAATAGATGCATCTTAATGCATGTAATGTCTGAATCATATTAGCCAAAGTTTTTGATTTAAATGAATGTTAGAACATAATTTTCTCTCCTCTTGATTTCTAACATTAAGATTATTTGAATGCTATTAGAATACAAGTGTTATATATTACATAGATCTATATAATAGTATGAACAGTTTAAAAAAAAAAAAAAAAAAAAAAGTTTATTTTAGTTTATATGATGCTGTTTTACCAAATGTGTAGTTTTGTCTTGATAGATAATTGAATTGAAAACTGTTAACCTCAGTTAAATATAACTAGTATTAAATTGATAAGGTGGTAGCTGAGGTACTGCTGCTTAGGGTAGGGGGTTAACTTGAGTAGTAAATACTGCTCTAAGTTGGAGTTTTCAACTCCAGGCAGGATGCAAGGTTTAATTCTTACATTATTTTCACTTGTTCATTGTTATATGTATATAGTTTTGACATCCACAATATATTTTGTACACTCATTGTCACTACAAACAAAATTGAATCCTATACAAAATCCCATAAGAGATTTAATAAATATAGCTATGTTTAAAGGTACACCTAAAAGAGGAGATGTAACATTATTTATCTTGTTATTTGTTATTTCGATCATAAGATTCTTGAGTTTTAAAAATGCCAAATGACATCTTTAAAAGGAATTTCTTTAAACATTAATGGATTGAATAATCCGTGTAAAAGGGCAAGCCTAATAAGATACATTAATCTACACAAGGCCAATCTAGTCTTCCTGCAAGAAACCCATCTCTTGAAAAAAAGATATTGATAAACTAGCCACTAATAAGTATACAGTATTGGTTAGTTCAGAGCACACTCAGAAAAAAAGAGGAGTGGCTATTTTATGGAATAAAAGTATGCCCGTTCCTAAAACCATTAAGTCTTATCAGGATGACAAAGGAATGTTTTGTATGGTTACAATACAAATTAATGGGAAGACTTACACTTTAATTAATGTATATTGGATACCTGGAATTGGTATTAATACAGTGAAACATCATATTGATAAGATCATATCATTCTCTGTAGGGGATATTATTTTAGCTGGTGATTTTAATTGTATACTACATGAAAGTGATACTACCACTATAAAGAAAAGAAGAATTACATCTAATGCAAAACATTTAAATGATTTTGCTAATTCTTATCATTTGAATGATATTAATAATCAGATAGAGTCAAAATCATTACCATACACCTTTTTTCTAACAGATACAAAACTTATTCAAAAATAGATAGGGTCTTTATTTCTAACCAGATGGTAACAGATTTAATTAATTCCAAAATCATTTCATGTCCTATATCTGATCATAACTCAATTGTTTCGAATTCATGATAAAAATACTCATAATGTTCAGATCAAAAGGATACCAGCATACTTAACTCAGCTAAAAGACTATAAAGAATATATACTTTCAGAAGTACAACATTTTCTAGACATAAATAATACTCCTGAAGTCTCCATTGTCTATGTTTGGGATGCCTTAAAATCATATCTATATGGACAAAGTATCAGATGGTATAATAACAAAAGGAAATCTTGGGATAAGGAATTGTTAGATATTCAAAGTAAACTAGACTCTTATAAACATAATAATAAAGAAAATATTATGGACAAGAAAGTTATTGAAGAAATAAACAAACTAAATGAGAAATACAAAGAAATTCTAACTCATAAAGTTAAAATAACTTTAGAGAAATACAAGTTTTGTCTTATTCAATAAGCCCCAAATACTTACATAGACTTAAAAATAAAACAAAAAGATTGAATAAACAAAACCATATCAAAGAAATCTTTTCTCTAAGGAAAAGAAGAATGTTTCTAGTATACCAGAAACACTGGATGAATTTAGAAATCACTTTCACAAGATTAACCATAACAACATTAACATGGAACCTAAAGATAAAATAAAGGAGTTTATAACCACAAACATGAATAAAAGCTTAATAAACAACAGATTAAACTATTGGACAAGAGTATTTCATATACAGAAGTTATTACACAAATAAATAAGCTTAAATCAAACAAAGCACCGGGTAATGATGGTATTATACCAGAGATATATAAAATCCTTTCTAAAACTACATATTCATTAATACATAAGGTTTTATTCTGGCCCAAACTGAGTTAATAACCCCCATCTTGGCAATATACATTTATTTCACCAATTTTAAAACCTAATAAAGATCCAACTAGATGTTCTTCATATCGACCCATCTCATTACTTAATGTTGATTATAAAATGTTTATGAGTATTTTGCTGATAGATTGAAGACAATTATCCCGGCATTATAGACATAGATCAGACGGGCTTCATTGTAAATAGAAATACTTTTGATAATATAAGAAGAACTTTAACATTAATTGATTTTGCAAATAGGAAAAAGAAAGATTTAACACTTATTAGTCTTGATATAGGTTCAGCATTTGATTCAGTAAGTTGGGACTATCTGTTTACCTTACTGAAATGCACAAATTTCTCTGATGCATTTGTAAATTTAATTGAGCATTTATACAAAGGAACGCTGGCTTATATTAAGGTAGGAACATATGTTTCACAAAAATACCCATTCTTAAAGGTACAAAGCAAGGATGTCCACTTTCTCCACTATTATTCACTTTAGTAATGGAGCCTTGGGCTAATTTGATTAGAAACAGTACTGACATAGAGGGTTTTGAAATAGAAGAAAATACAACATCAAAAATTCAACTTTTGCAGATGATGTTCTAATTACATCAGCAGGATCTAATTCTTCTATGCAGTCTTTATTTGATAAAATGATGAATTTTAAAAGTATTTCTGGTTTAATATTCAATGAAGAAAATTCTAAAATACTACCTATATATACACGAAAAAATACTCTCATTAGTGATTTTACTAAATATGTACCCAACTCAGGTCAGATAACTAATTTAGGTATAATACTATCTAAAGATATTAAATCTATTATATATAATAACTATAATACCTGTTTTCTTAATATACAAAATCTATTTAATACCTGGAATAATATGTTTTTACTATGGAGGAGAGACTTACAATTATTAAAATGATAATATTCCCCAAGATTTTATACTTAATACAATCAATAATACTTTCACCTACAAAAATAACTATCAAGAAACTGAATACACTAATGTTAAATTTCTTATGGGCACCTAATAGACCTAGGATTGCATTAAAGAAACATACTAATAGCTGGTCTCAAGGGGGTATTTATTTTCCAGACTTTAATTTATATATTATCTCTTCTATTATAAAAGTTATTACTTTATTAATAGATCGGTCATATGTCGCAAAATGGGAAGATTATTGGGAGCTAATTAGTATGCACTTCATGAAAATCTCCTTAACACATAAAAATATGATTATAAATAACTCCATGTTGTGGTTGCTAAAGGAATTTTGTACTTCACCTATTACACCTAAACATATGGTCTGTTACCCATTAAATATTATTATTAGTTATCGTAACTTTATATTCATGCACCCTAAGTATAGGGAATGGAATTTTATTGTATTCCCTATAATTTATACTCAGGGTATGCTTATGTCATCTACTTCTGAAGGAGCTCATTTAGCTATAGATAATAATCTAAAGTACTGGTATCAGCTGATATCTGATAATAAAGTTAAAAATCTAGATTTCTTAAAACAAGAATTTGATCTAAGAGAAACTTGCTGGTTAGAGGTTCAGATCTTTAAACAACATCTCATTGATAGAATAGATCTAATGTCTATAACAGTTAAAGAATCTATTCCAAAACTGATTGATTACTTGATAATAAATGTACAGCATAAAGTTTCTGATAAAGGTAAACTTTCATATATACATAAAATTATCAGACAAGAAACTTGTTACAATGTAGATTCATACTGGAATTATTTCACCTCTATTAATGGGGACCCACCAACTCAACAAGATAAACAATATATATTGGAATCTGCTTATAGAACTACATCTTCCATTGTCTGGAGACTTTATACATGGAAATTTTTACATAGATCTTTTATACACCTTTGATGATGAATAAAATTAATAATAAAGATAATCTATGTAAGAGATGTAATGTAGAAATTAATGCTGACTGGGCTCATATGTTTTATGACTGTATGAAGTTGAAAGAATACTGGAAGTCAATTAATGAATTTTTGCAGGCTCTTTTACAGATAATTTCATTATTTCTAAGTCTCTTATATTATTCAACACACCTGTACCTCAATGTGTTAAAAAGATTAAGCTTCCCTTGTTATGGTCTATCCTAGCAGTGGCTAGGAAAATAATAACTAGAAATTGGATTTCAGATACAGCTCCTTCGTTCAATGAATTTAAAAATGTTATGAATATAATGTGTCATATGGAAATAAGCACAATTAGAATGAGAACAACTAGAAAAACATCACATTTTATTGTATGGGATAATTTACAAAATTTGTTAAAAAAAATCTAATTTCAATAGCACAGTATTTTAGTTTAATTAATTGATCTGATTGTAGTGGATGTCTTTGTAAATACTTTAGTTGTTTTGTTGAATATTGTAATAATACCTATTTTTAATTATTTGTATAAAATTGTTATGATATTTCTCTTATATGTTAAAACAATAAACTTGTTTTGAAAAAAAAAAAAAAAAAGAAGGTTTAAAGGGTATCCATGATCTTTAAACATTTCCTTGATTATCTGGAATTCATCAAGGCAGCCCATGTCTTCTGATGTAAGATGGAATGCTCATATAAGTTGACTTCTAACCACCCTTTTCATTTGATGAAAAGGATGGCAGCTTGTAAAATACAGGAATGTGTTACAGTAAGTCAATTTCCTGTGCACACGTGTCACCAGATTTCCATTGACTTTCTTAGTAAATGCTCAGTCAAGTTAAATACTAGAGCTTCTATCAACTTGATAAATAAACTTCAGGAAGCTAGCATGTGACTGAATGAGTCTGATAAAAATATCAAGTTGCTCCATTGACCCACTCCATATAAATAAAAAGTCATCCAGAAATCTATAACAGGTCACACAATATTGAAAAAAGGGGAGTTGAAACAACTTATGTAATTCCCATCTTAACATGACTGTATTGGCAAACAATGGGGCACACGCTGCCCTCATTGCTACACCTTGAATCTGCTTGTAAAACTTGCTATCAAATCACAAAAGATTGTTACTCAGTACAAGATCCATAAATTCGCAATCCAATTCATTATCCATTGCATTAAGCTGACCATATTGACAAACAATCTCCCAAATCCACATAAACCAATGTCTTGGGGAATAACAGTGAAAAGACTTTGCACATCACGTTACAAACAAAAAATGTTCCTCTATAACCACATTCCTTAACTTGTCCAACAAATCCCACAAATCGTTAAGATGTGTACAAATGGAGAAAGCATGTGCTTCAATTTGTAATCCAAAATTTTGCTAGTGGCTCAGTTACTGATCCTCTTGCAGCCACTATAGAATGAAGGGGGGGGGGATTCCTAAGATCCTTATGAATTTGGAGGATGCTGAAATTTTTTTGGAATTACTGGGCATTCAACACAGAAGTAGTCATAAAGAGCTTGTGGTATGGTATCAAATGAAAGCAGTTCATCTAAAATCACTTTAATATGTAGATATGCTACATTAATCTCATTCAATGAAACAGTTGAATAAACACTATCATTGTGCAACAAATTCAGCATATACCCACAATAATCAACCGTATCCATGATTACCAGCCCACCTCTTGCCTGGTTTCATGCATCGGATATTACCATTATGCATGAAGTCATTGAGAGGCAACATCATCTGTTTCATGAGATTGTAAAACTTGTAAGTTTTGTTTTCTAACTTAAGATGTATATCCTTCTCACACTGCCTCTCAAACAAACTTATAATGGAATGTAAAGGTGGCTTCATCACACTACTCCTTCTTAGCTTGTCACCTGAGTTGTTATCATTGTTCCCATCAAATAAAACTTTCTGGTGAGCAATTTCAAATGAATTAAGGAATCCTCTACCCTAGCCTTAGTGTTAGGAATAAACTTAAAGCCCTTCAAAAGCAGTTTATGATGTTGAGGCCCAATAAACAAGTCATTAAAACTGTAAATATTAAAGTTGTAGTAGAGTAGTTACATTCACAGTACCTGAAGTTATTGTGGCCAAATCGGAGATCGACATGAAATTTCCCTCCATTAAGTTCTCTGTCTGGAATAATTCTTCCTGCCATTGTTCTTCCTCATACTCCCCTTTGGATATACATTCACCACTTGCCATTTCTGTTTTTCTCTGCTAATCTCTCGGATTTCCTCAGAAAGCCATGCTCTAAAAGGACATCATGGTAATTGTCAGAATCGTGTACATCAGAACTAATGTTAACAAAATTGTCATTAATTAATTAATGAAATTATTAATTAATGAAGTTCTGACAATAGCAATCAGGTGTGCAAAGCCTATTAATGAATATTTTGTTCCAATATTTGATCAGGTTTTCTTCCAAAAGTCAAGTAAAACATTAATCGGATTTAGTGAAGAGGTAGATAATGAATTATTTTATAAAGCAGCATACAATATTCTGCACTTAATAAATGAAAGTGGAAAAATTATCCATAGATTCAGACAGCGGAGAAAATACAGAAGTGTTTTAAATACTGCCATGAAGATGGACAAAAGAACAGAAAAGAGGTAGACTATGCAAGTGTTACACCAAGTCAGGGTAAACAAAAGTGATGATATATACAAAACACTAACAGAAAGTATATACTGGTATATTTTTTATTTTCTGCATAGACTACTTTTAATAGATGTACATATGTTGTGAAATAGCATTGCTAATCATTTTTGTAATGAATACAATTACTCTAAAGACACAGAACCTTTTAAAAACATTTTAATGTTCATTTTTCCTTCTATTCCACACTTATTAAATGTGTAGTATGAGCACATTTCAGGTGTAACTAAAGTCTCTAGAGGTACTGTGACAAGATCAGCTGGATATAAAATCAAAATGCAGGAGTGAATTTAGAGAAAATACACATAAGACTGACATTTTAGTGTTCTCTAGATTTAGAGAGAAAAACGTCATACTTAGTTGACTCAATTTGGGGGTAAACTATGATTTGTCAGGTTTTTTTTGGCAATGGTACATCATGTTTTGTTTTATCACTGGTAGAATTTAATGGAGTGTCCATGCTCAACAACCCAGAGAATATGAAACGAGTTTCCATTTTGTTTATTTTTCCATCTTATCCTTTTTCTGAGTCTGCATGTCCTTGGATGTAGTATGCATATGTAAAGATCAAGGTGTGGGGCCATAAATAAGTATGCTGGGGGTACACCCCTCCCCCACCCACTAAAACATTACTTTTACTTTTGTGAAAATTTTATATTTTAGACATTTTGAGAGCTATCATTGTTACAGACTTTACATTTGACTTTTACTGTTGTGCCTCTCATGTTTAGAAAATACAATATTTTATTAGATATGTCCAAATTTATAGCATTGAGAAATTTAACATGTAATGATTGTCTGTCATTATTGGCTCAGTTAATGTCTGTCACTTTAGATTCCAGCTTGTGCCCATAATTGGATTTTTCATCACCTATCTTTAACAAGTAATGCTGGGATGATAGGATCTTTTCTTGTTAAAAAGGGCAGAGGAATAAGTTGGAGTAAAGATGATGAAGGAAATATCATGTCAAAGATAAAGATATTTTGATTATTTTCTTCTCCGTCTGGAGATTTCTAAGAAAAAAATACACATTTTTATTGTGGCAAAACTTGATTACATCAATACTTGACACTATAATTTTCTGAGTAGTTGATAGGCTGTGTAGTCCCACCAATTAAGCTCCTTGGAAAACATTTTCTTCTGATTGTAAGTTGGTTGCATAACTTTTTGCAGAGAAGATGTCGCCACTTAGCTGTACTTTTCTGCAAGTGGCATCCTCTGAAGTGTTCAATGTTTCAGTTATATCATTTCTGAATTTTTAGTAGCAAGAGCTGAAATAATATAAAGGGGAAAACTCCATGAAACTGAATCCAAAAGCTGACTGATTTTATTAAATATGGATTTGTAATGTTAATTCTAAACAGGTGGCTTTAAATAAGTTGATGAATATGAAACACCTTAGATTTATGAAAGCAGATAAGGGAATAGGTTTAGTTATTATGCTGCAACTACTTATATTTTACTATCAAAAATATGATACAGGTCAATGAAGAATATTATCTTATTCCATTGACTGACCGTTATATATGTATAAATATGTGTTTAATATGGTAAATGATCTTTTAGCTCAGGGTTACATTACTAATGAATCATTTGCATTTCTAAATGTGTCGACACCTAGGAAGGCAAAATTCATAAGGATTGTCATCATCCCCTTCTGATCCATTGTTTCAGCTTCTGGTTTATTTACTGAGGGAATTGCATTATTTTAGGTTATATATTAAATCCCATTATGCAAAAATTGCCTAATTTATCCATGATTCGTTGGATTTTTTAGACTAGTTTCTGACACTTTTATTGTTTATTTTCGATGCAGATTCTTTGTTTACCACTATCCCTTGGGACTAAGGTGCTGAATTTCTTACTAAGTTAGATCATTTGGATATTAGCACAATTTGTTTATTGACATAATTCATTTTGCAGAATATTTGTTTTAATTTTTAATGAGAATTATTATAGGCAGTTTAAAGGTGGGGCAATGGTGGCAACTGTTTCATCCTCATTCACTAATCTTGTCCTCAGATGGTCAGAAAAAGACATTTTACCAAAGGTTGCATGTTTGAACATGTTGTTTTCTACAGAAGGTTCAGACACACACACAAACACACACACACACAGACACACACACACACACACACACACACACACACACACACACACACACACACACACACACACACACACACACAGACTGTTATATACACACAGTCATACTCAGATGGTATGGATGTCTATGGATAACTAAGAGGATTTTCAAGTCACAAACAGCAGGTCTTTGGATATGGGAGTTAACTGGAGAAACTAGTGAATGCCCATGTTGACACAAGGAGAACATGCAGACTCCACACATGAAGCATCCTGGTCAAGAACCAAACTAGAGAAGCAAGTGTTATTTGATAGCAATGCTAATTCCTGAATTATTATGCCACAAACTGTCCTTTATTTCTTTGTTCTATCAGATGCTACTTTCACATTGTTCATTGGGTCTTACATCCTTCTAGTTTCTTAGCTTGCATTACTGGGCATTTCTAGTGGTCTTGCAAAGTCAAAGAACTTCTGTAGTATGATATCTGGCTTCTGTTTCTGAAGCAAGGTTAATGACCACATTTTTTAAGGCAAAACAAAAACTATTCATCTTTAATCAATACCACGATTTAGAAACCTAGATCTGTGTGACATAGAATCATAGAATATACAATGCATCTTGGTCTAGACACCATTTAGCCCTTACCAGTACCCAATCCTAGACCTTACCTCCTTTTTCAAGGGGCAGCTAGCTAGTCATACCAAGAGTGTATTTGTGGATACCCGTCCAGTTGTCCGACTCCTTGTTGAAAGATGAAACTGTTAAATTACTTAATTTGGAGTGGGAGTTGGTTCCAGAGAAGCACTAAGAATTATGTGAGAAATCTGTCTCTCTACCACATTTTGTTTATTTGCTGAGGCAAGTTAATATTTCTGGCTCTAGTGTTAATATGACTGTTTGATTTATGGAACTATAAGAGGTCTTGGACTACTGGATCCCTAATGGCCCAAATCTCTAGGCACAGATCACTCCTCAGGAATCTATACAACACTGAATAAAGAGACAGTGCTTCCATTCTCTCCCGGATGAGGGGCAGGCTGGAATATTTATCCACATTCAAGAAGAACAGGAACAGAAGTGAAAATAAGAGAGGAAGAGTATGATGAGTTACATCCAATAAAGGCCAAAGTATAAAATGGAAAAAGGCCAGCATGGGGAAGATGAAGAAGATTAGGCGTGTTTGATGAAACTCCTGGTTTTCAACATGGAAGGTTACCATTGGGCCACGTGTTACTTGGCTACAGTATATAGCACACCAGATACAGAAGCAGCATATAATGACAGAATCTGAAACAGAATCAAACCATGTAAATCTAGAAGACCTTATTGTAGAAAACAAAGAGATGTCAAGCAAAAACAAAAAAATGAAGAATGGAGACTGTTAAGATAGGAACTTTGCAGGAAGCAAATTTCAGACAAAAAAACGTAAAGATCAAAGTAGTTCATTAGTTAGCTTTTCTCTGAATTAGATCCCAGCTGAAGTGCTTCCTACCTAGAGTCTGCATGTCTGCAAGTCTGAAAGTCTTTTAGAAGTCTATGTAGGATTTCACCAGTGCACTGATGTTGTCTGACATCCCAAAGGCATGCCAATATTTAAAAGTGACAGTTCTTCAAATTGCTAGGGTAGGTGTGTTTATTCTGTGTATTCGAGTGTGTGTGTGTGTGTGTGTGTGTGTGTGTGTGTGTGTGTGTGTGTGTGTGTGTGTGTGTGTGTGTGTTTGTATGCGTTTATGTGTTTATCTTACAATGGGCTAGCATCTCATCCAACAGTACATTAATGTCAGATGTTTTTGCCTACTGGGATATTTCTAGTGAATATGCCACTGAATATGATTGAAAATGAAGATTCTGACATAACGAGTTAATATCCCTGACATGGTCCTCAACAATATAAAAACAGCATAGCTGATAAAAGTAAACAAGACAGTAGGCCACAGGGACCCCTTGCCACAGCTTGGGTCACAACCTATGAGGTAGCAATGCAAAGTAAATGAATGCCAGATGCCTGAGGCTAAATGAGTGTAAACTTCATTTTGTAGGTAAACTTAGTAAGAGTGAATAACATGAAATAACAAGAACCTTAAAAAGTTGAGGAATAAAGCGAGTTAAGAAAGAGTAAGGTGGGGAATTAGTACTTTTAGAAGGAGATGAAGGAAGTATGGGAAGGTAAGACAGTCAGTATGGGTGAAGAATGAGGCAAGTGGGCTATTAAACAAAAAAGGAGACCATACAGGAGGAAGACACAGGATGTGGAAGATGTAATACAGATGAGATTTAGCCACAAAGCAATGAACAACATATATCTGTTAGACCATTCTTTATCTTGACAAGGCCTTGTTAGATGAAAATGAATGGGTATAAAATGATTTAAATATACAGAGGAGCATAGAAAAAGTAAACAGAAGATGTTATTACAGGATATGATGGAAAAATATGAAAAATCTTGAGACCAGTGAGACTCACTAAATGAATTCTTTGCATCAGTGTTTTCAAAAGAGCACTTGCCATAATGACCCAAGCCTTAGAGACTAGGTAAAAAACTTTCTTACACTGTGAAGGACACCAATGAGGAAGAGAGGCAAACACTACTAAAAACTCCTGATGTCCACCACGGCAGTAAAACTTAATAGTAAAATCAAAACTTTAATAAAAAGAATATAACATAAAATAAGCAGTCCTCAGTCTTCCGATAAGCGCTTTCGGCAAATAAGCCTTCCTCAGATCGTATAAAAAGGACTGTTCAGCTTTTGTATTTATAAGGCATCACAGCCATTCCTCAAGCCTTAGAGACTGGATGATTTCCATGTTGTAAAAGATATACCCAGTGAATGCAATGATTCTAGATTTCATTATAGGACATAATGTATGTGCAATTGAAAACATTCAAGAGAAGTTCTAGTGAAACATAAAACATATTCAAAGAACAGTGAAGTAATTTACAAATAAAACATAATGAAAACTTAAAGTTTATAAGAGCACAGGTGCCATTTTGATAACAATCTGTAATATTAATGTAATCTATGATATAAATTACTATTTTTTCATGTAAAAATAGTACCAATGAATACTCCTTGTACATTATTGCACTGTATAGCTAGATACACACACACACACACACACACACACACACACACACACAGACACGTGTGTGTGTGTGTGTGTGTGTGTGTGTGTGTGTGTGTGTGTGTGTGTGTGTGTGTATATATATATACAGTTACAGTACATTTGATCTAAAGATCATTTGATCTAAAACTCACTTAATCCAAACCACATCAGATTTGATGAACAAATATTTTTGCTTATAGAAAATTACTGTTGGTTTGGGTCTGAAGAATAGGAGTAATAATGCAAATTGGTGCTAATCATTATTCATTCCTTGCTAATGCCCACCATTAACTTGTACCTCCATGTCTACAAATTTGTAAAAAGCAGTGAATCAGTGTGTCATGAGAATTCTTTTTCTTTCCATAGTTATGTGACTGTGGAGTTAGTATATTTAAGTTAGGCAGTGTGTGTGTGTGTGGTAGAGGGTGAAGCTTTCAGAGATGTAGGCAGTATATGTGACATTTGCAGTGAAATGAGTTTCAATGTTTTGTGGTTTAGATCAAATGAGCTTTAATCCAACAAACATATTTACAAGTATAATATATGGCATAATACTGAAATATGGAAGCCAGAATATGTCAACCTTTTTCTTGAGCAGAGGAAGTAGGAAGAAGGTAACAAATGAAGTGAAAGAAAATTATATGAATGCATGTTTCTTATAAATGTAGTCAGATTCCTTCCTTTTGAACTTTATAAAAAACCCTGATGTTCTAAGATTCTTCAACAATCTTAAACATTTTTAGATGCAAAGGAGCTTTATATATCAATTATTCAAAAACTATCCTTATAATGTCACTCTGACCTTTCTAACTGTACTAATGACAGACTAACTGTTATTATAAACTTGGATATTGAATGATATATTAGTTTCCTAATTACTTGAAAAAAATATTATACCCATAATTATTCACATCAATCAGATTTTCTACAATAGCACAAAGCAAATTTTGGAGTATACCACCATGAAAATCCACTGGTAAAACACTATTAAAAAAAACTTTAATAAACTTGTGAAAAATGTTAAAATATGAAGAGCCTCTTTAAATCTCTTTAAGTCCGTGATAAGCGCTTTCAGCTGTAGCCTTCATCAGATCATTAATAATAAGGCTCTCATTTTCATGAGTAAAGGTAGATTTCACCAATCAGTGTCATTCTTTCAGGCCAACACCTTCTTCCCAGGTCTATATTATATCATCGAATGCTTAAAAAAGCGAACGCTGATTGATCGACCTAATTTAAGCGAAAGCTTACAATCTCGAACTGTCAGATCAGCGATTTTTTTCCAAGGAAAAAAAATCTCTGATCCAAAACACATACACACAACACAAGCACACCAAACAAACAGAAATCCACACACATACACCTAAAATCTGATACCTAACCCTACACTAAACTATGCACACCCCACTAACTACCCACTTACCTTAACCCAAACCCTAACCCTAAGGTCCGTCACTATCGCACACTCACCTCACCTGCTCCCTAACCCTAGCTCACTTAAATCTGCCCTAACCCTCATGTCCACTCAATTGCACACACACCTAACCCGAGCCCTAACCCTAACCCTAACTCACCTAAATCACCCTAACACTCACATCCACACAATCGCACACTTACCTGAATCCGACCGGTAACTTTCCACCATAACACTGAAAATACAGAAGCAACAGAAACGGACAACCAAATTCTTTCCCTAGGAAAAAATTTGAGTTTCTGCCGCTTCGATATTTTGCATTTTCATGAAAATAAGTTTGATCAATCAGTGTTCACTTTTTTAAGTGTTCGAGGATATAATATAGACCCTTCTTCCCATCCTGTCAAATTATAACCAATCCAATAGAAAATAAATGGCAAGCCTCCATTTTCAGCCAATTGAAAGTTGTCTCCCATTTTAAAATGGGTTTTAGTGGAACTACCGCATTCAAACCTGGATAGTGATCAGCTTCTGAATTTATAATCCACTTCACTTCAATTGTTTCTGTGTGATTACGAAGATTTCCACCTCTAGGTCCTTCATAGATACATTCAATGGTTTTAAATTTAAAGGAATGTAATGGATGTAATATAATGTTGTTAGCCAAGGCATTTTTCTTTTCTTTGTGGTGTATATCTCTCAGATGACATAAAATTCTGTCCTTAAATTACTGATCCATTTTCCCTACATAATAGGCAGGACCTTCTGGTTTTCGTCAAGCAGAATACACACAGAAACCCGAGGTTGATGAGCCGGGAGAGGAAAAGGAAGAAAATAACTTTTTAGACAACTCTAGTACTATATTGGTTTCTTATAAATGATTAAATAAAAATGTCCTGAATTTGTCTAAGATTAATCTAAGTAGAGAACAAATCCAGGTATTAAATAAGGGATTGACCTTTATACCTTCCCTGCATTCAGACCTGAGTGAGTTCGCTCTTGATATTAAGTATTTTGGAAGGAACATTACTTTAAAAGGTATTTTTGGCAATGAACAGGCATTGAAAGATAATAATTACAGGAAACTGAGTATGTTTGTACCTGTGAATTATCCAGCCATAGAACTATTTATTCGATTATGTGAAAATGAAGTGGGAACATTAAGACAAGAAAATAAAAATGACAGACATTTTCATAATATGACAGTAAGTAAGAGAACAGCCTTGATTCAGCTAAGGGATAGCGAAGACATAGTAATCAAGCTAGCTGATAAAGGTGGGGCTATAGTAGTGATGGATTCCCTATGGTATAAGAATAGGATGGAAGACATGCTGAGTGATAAGCAGACCTATAGGAAGATTAGTAAGAAGGAAATGGACAAATGATTACCGATATGGAGCTTTATATGAGATGCTTATGGATGGACGCTGAGTAAAGAATTGTATGATTTTTTTGAAGTGATTAATCTGACTATACCATCCATCAGTGGTTTATCTAACATCCATAAAGGTCAATGTAACCCCCCAATCTACCCCATTGTTGCAAGGAGGGAATGAATCACTGCACCACTGTCCATGTTTGTAGAGGAAGAATTGAATACATTACTGCCCCAAGCCACTATGTTTTTTAAGGATATAGGGAGTTTCTTAAGTAAGATGCGTTCTACTCCCTACAAAGTGACTGTACTCTGATTTGTTACGAGTAATTCCTAACACATATGGAATAGAAGCTATCAGAAATGTTGCATCCTCGATCAAGGTAAATGTTGACTTGATATGCTCCCTACTTGAATTAATCTTAGGAACCAATGTCTTTATATATGGTAATGAGCACTACTGGCAATGCTGGGGATAGCAATGGGCACTCCCTGCACCAGTAGTTACTCTAATTTAGTTTTGGTGCAATGGGAACTAGATAAAGTATTGAATGGCAACAATCTTTGAGTTAGTCACTTAACCTATTATGGATGGTTTGTGGATAATATTTTTATTTTATGGAAAGGTGATGAAGAACAACTTTTAATGTTTACAGAGTATCTAAAGAGCACCACCAGTTTCGTATAGTTTACTGTAAAATTTTCCAAGGAAGCTATTGAATTTTTAGATATAAAATTGATGTTGGATCATAGAATGGGTTTAGAGCCTTTGATCCACAGAAAAGAAACATGGAGAAATTACTATTTGCTTAAAAATAGCATGCATCCTTGATTTATCTTTAAGAATATAAAGGAGAACTAGATGGCTCATATTTCAAGATTATGCACCAGGAATAGTGACTATGAGATGGAGAAAGACAAATTGCAATACCATCTTCAAGAGAGAGGATATACTAAAAAGGATACGATCATAAAACCAGACAGACTTAAAGGTATGAGGGAAGGTAAAGGACGTCCATATTTTTCTAAAGAAAGAAACAACAAATAGTGAATGAAAGGAACAAACTCAGAAAACCTTTAATCAGGGAACACTTAGTTGCATACTTACATATTGTATGGATTCAGTACAGATATGCAACACAATCAAGAAATATTGGCTGATACTAACAGAGGATGAGAGATTGAAAAGCATAGTGTGAGACACACCAAAGTTTGTCTTCAAAAATAAAAAGAAAATTAAAAGGCTGCTATGCGTGAAACATGGTTTTCCCAAGAAGCAATTTCTGATAAAGAAAGGAAATTTCAGATGCAGTAAATGTAATGTTTGTCCAGCTATTGATACCATTAACTTGTTTAGACATCCCATGACAGGAATAGAGTATTGCTTTAAACATACTGCTACTTGCAATACTAAACATCTAGTTTATTCAGCTACTTGCTCTGTGTCCTGCCTATTATGCTGGAAAAATGGATCAGCAATTTAAGGACAGAATTTTACATCATCTGAGAGATATACACCACAAAGAAAAGAAAAATGCCTTGGCTAACCACATTATATTATATCCATCACATTCCTTTAAATTTAAAGCCATTGAATGTATCTATGAAGGACTTAGAGGTGGAAATCTTCATAATCTCACACAAACAGTTGAAGTGAAGTGGATTATAAATTTAAGAGCTGGTTGCCATTCAAGTTTGATTGCAGTAGTTCAGCTAAAACTCATTCTAAAAGCGAGATGCCTTTCAATTGGCTAAAAATGGAGGTTTGTTATTTATTTGCTATTGGATTGGTTATAATTTTATAGGATGAGAAGAAGGCGTAGGCCTGTAGGAATGACACTGATTGGTGGAATCTACCTTTATTCATGTGAAAGAAAGCCTTATTGTTAACGATCTGATGAAGGCTACAGCTGAAAGCTCTTATCATGGACTTAAAGAGATTTAAGGAGGATCTTCATATTTTAACATTTTTCACAAGTTTATTAAAGTTTTATAATAGTGTTTTGCCAGTGGATTTTTGTGGTGGTGTGCTCTGAATTTTGCTTTGTGCTTTTACTGTCTTACTCTGAGCCACCTTCAGCAATTACGAGTTTTTTTTGTTGTTTTTTTGTATTTTCTACAATAGGGTCAAATTAATAACCAAACAAGAACCCAAAAAGTTTACAAGTTTCAAGAAAGCCTATAACACAAACAAATCCTAGATATCAATGTCACTAAGGAATTTGTTGAAGTAAATTACAATCTTCTCTTTCATACCATGTCTAAATTTGTCTTCCTCACATATATTAATGATATTAAAGCATTTTCAAACAAAAGCAATTTAATATTATGAATGGTTTTAGACATGGATGACCACTTACTTCTTATTTATTTAATATTTATATAGAGCCTCTCATAGGTTTGATGCTGAGAAACTGGTATATCATTTTAATCTGTTGCCTTTTTACCACATGCTCATTAATTTCAATAAAGTTTTTGCAGCACCTTACTTGGCTGCTGAATTTTTGGGCTCCAACAGTACTGGGGTGTTATGTGAATTTTATAAAGGAATCATATCACTGGTTGCATTTTGGTAAAATATGTAGAAAACTGTCAGTAGGGATAATTATATAACTCATGGTAATACATAATGCATATCTTACTCTCAGAAAAAAAAACTTCATACCTTCCAAATTCGTCTGTATTGTGTGCAATGTTTTCCTTCGAGAGTCGGTTGAATTTTTTCACACACTTTTGAGATTGTACTAGAATCAAATCAGTATAGAATGTTCCAGAAGACAAACTCAAGACAGTATAGTATATTGCAATGTTTTAATCTGACAAATAACAGTATTACGCATATTCTGAGAGAAGCTGGGTAACAGTCAGATTTTGGTCTATACCATCTTTTTATTCTTGCTTCCATTACAACCAACTAGATTGAATTAAATACCATGAACTAGGAATGTTTCATTAAATTAGCTCAAAACACTTAGAAGACTGTAAATTTCTTCCAAAATTCAGAACCAATTCATCTAACTTCACAAAACTGAACCAATATCTCAAGTAATAACAAATTTCTATAAGATATGGACACTATAGTCTTTACCATTTAAATTGCAAATATAATATCTAGAATATACAATGTGTTTCTTCTCTTAAGATCAATTGTTACACTATCAGTGTTTTACTGCAAACTTTTCAAAGTGATAAAAATACTTTGAGTAAAATCAGCTTTTACTTTTAAACGTTTCCCTTTCTTTATGTTAGCCTAGATCAGAACTGAACAATGTCCAGTTATTGTCTGCTTGATTTTATGACAGTTTCTAAACCTGAAAATGTATTAATGATTTTTTTTTTGTCTGCAATGTACATATATTATGCAACTGGTATGCAAAATGCAAATAAAACATATATAAAGGATTTTCCAAGTTAGACATTTAAAGAACTCTAGATTTCAATCATATTTAAGGAGATGTATACTTGATTACCGGCAGGGTCATTTATCACAACTACTATCTTTTTGCTTAAAATGGAATGCTTAATATATCCAGTTATATAAAATGCTGTTATTTAACAGACATAAAACTTAACTATGGCAAAAATACTTATACAAATCTTTAGAAGTATTATCCAAACTCTGCAATCTACACGTATATTGATATGTGGAAGAACAAACTGTACAAAGAAAAGTAGTCTATAATAAATTTTGCATAGATACAATAATACTTATAAATCAGGTGCTTTCTTCTGTATCAATATGTAGAAAAAAGACCATTAGGCTCATGATTATGTCAACAGAAAATATCAAAATTATATATACTGTATAGTTAGTGCTACTGGTGCTATTATTACTCAACAATCACAAATAATGCAGATATTTTTTAATTATTCTTAAGACATGTACTCTGCTAAGTAGAATACTGATATATAGAAACATTTTCAACAATCATGATTAAATAAAAATGTCCTAGTAACATGTTCAGAAATCATTGCAACAATTAAATTTGTAAAACAAAACAAATCTTCAGGAACCAATGCTGCTTCTCTGTTGGCCCAATATTTTCGCCAAGTTTCTTAGTTCTAACAATTCTTAAATGAACATCTCCAGACAAAATGAAACTTGGAAATATTGTTCTCAATAAAATAGAAGGCAAATCCAGAATTCAAACATCTCATTATACGATGATGCCCACATTAAATATTAGTTATCAGATATTGCTAAAATAATAAATTGTATGTTGTTATTGGTCTTGGAACCAATTGATATTATTCCTAGTTTAAATTATGTCCCTCTAAAAAACTGAATGATGAACACAGGTTTTTTTTTCAAATGGAAGTGTGTGAGTGTGATACATTTACAGGAACAATTAACTTATGTGTTTATAAATCTTTCATTTTTTTAATAGAGTACATATAAGGCATATAATGTATCCCATTCAGAAACTTGACTTTTCAAATGGTCAAATTCCATATGGTCAAGAACATATGAATGACTTTTCAGAAAGTTGAACTTCCGAAAACAAAAAAAATCTACATTTTTGCAGGAGGCAAGGTCCCCTGCACCCGTCCGAGATCACGCTACAGTGGGGAAAAGGGTAAATCCCCAGTCCCCACTGTACTGCGATCTCCATTCAAAAGCTTAGGCTTTCCAAAAGTTGATCATAAAGTATCTACCATATGAGGTTCGACTTTTCAAAGACTTGAGCTTCTGAATGAGACCCCATATAATATATATGTATGTTATAAATTATCTCCAACTGCATTTGCTAAGATAAAGAATAACAAACAGATTATTTCATCCTTTCTGTTATATAATATATACAGGAGTCCATCAGGGATGCTGCTTGTCTGTAGCTTTATTTGTTATTGTATTTTGCCTGGTGCTATATGTTCAGCAGTTATTGCAAGGCATTTTGGGAAATTATAAACATGCACTTGTTTCTAGTTATGCAAATTACTTGATTCTCGTTACTAGTAATTATAGACAGAAAATACAAGTCGTTATCTATGCTTTTAATTTTGTAAAAATATATAAAGTAATAAAATAAAAGATGTTGTAAAAAATATATGAAGTAATAAAATAAAATATATTGCATGAATAATAATATGTAATAATCTATCTGTAGCTTCCAGGGTTTATTTTTATATTAGAATAAATGATAAGACTGTAAAACTAATTCTAGTGACCAAAAATGTTAATCTTACTAAAATATTTTCTTACGTGTCAATTTAAAAGAATAGTGACTGACATGTATAAATATTTCTAGATATCCATAGATGACTGCTTGAATAAATTTTATGCCAAACTATTTTCTCTTTCAATAATATTTGAAAATGTTTCTTGCTACTGTTATTTTCCCTTCACAATAACTATTAGACCTGCCTTAGCTGTAATGGAATAATATCTCCATGAACAGAATGGCGAATAGAAACAATATGGACGTACGTGCGTGCATACACTGTCATTCTTTTCATTGAGAACACTTTAATTAAACATAAATTATGTGGCATTTAATAAAAATTCAATTTTTCCATCCCTGCAGTCATTAATGGACTGCAGCTTGTATGACTGTTGCACTGTAAGTGAATTTCTGTGTTCCAGTAATGGACACATTACATTTCAGTGCAGAAGGTGTTATTTCTTGGATTGGCACTGAGTGGGGTAAGGGAATTTGCCATTTTCCCACAGAAATGTAGTCTTGGTGTTGGTATAATTAAAGACATGGGGATGAGAAGCAACCTCTACATGATGGTATGGTAGCTGGCCCTCCACAAAAGTGCTGTTTTTGTTATTTTTGTTGCATTTTTATGTAGTTGATGGGTTTCATGGAAATATTTGAATTTGATGAGTTCTTTTGAATGTGTTAGTTCTCACTGCAAGCCCAGACATACCCCCAATTTATATATATATCAAATTTAAGACTGACATATCAAGAAAAAAAAGGAAATACTTAGAGAAAAAAACAATTTTATATATGATATATACAAGTTGGTATTTTTGCTAAGAAAAAGACCACTGTTATACTTGAAATATACAAGTCCACATTTTTGTTCATTCAGTCTCACTTTTCTGTGACTCACAGTTGATAATCTCAGAATATTAAATAGTTACCTAGACAGATAGATACACCCTGGGATTCATGAACACTCCGTGCAAGAATAAGCTACACTTCCACGGAGTGTTCTGTGTCCGTGTAGAGCAGCAACGTACCTTGCATATTCATGAAGGCGCACTGCTGTACTCTCTACATGGACATGATTCATGTACAAGTGCAGGGGTCATGTCCGAGCAGTGCACGGACACTAAACATGCCCCCTTCGCTCAGCTGGCATAACATTAGAGCTTATCTGTAATATTATACCAGTAGTCAGTGTTCGTGAACACTAACATGTAAATAATAATATTGTTAGTGTCCGCAGACACTGAAAATGAAAACAGCAAGAGGAAACAATACAGGGGGTGTGTCACAGATTCTGAGACACACACCCTGTATTGCTAAAGCTATACAGCACTTCTGCATGGTGCAGAAGCAGGAAATGTGTCCAAATGCACACACATACCCCTCAACCATACAGATATTAGCAGAATGTCAGATGTTAGTATCATAAGTGTGGTCCACTCCACATATGACATGGTTGGCTGGCAAAATAGTGGAAAATCATTAAAGAGTGAAATCAGAAAATAATGGCAGACAATGCAGTTTCAGACATTGTACCCTTCAGAAAACTCATAGCAATGCAAAGCATGTTATCCTATCAACTTTCTAAGTTGGCCAGAGCAATATTTAAAATCCGTCTCTATTTCTCCCCCATCATGTCAGGCTTTGTCCAGATGCCCTGCCCTAACAGGCAGAAAGCAATGTGCATACTCCTAAAGTAAAATAAAAATAGAACACAAAGTTAAATATTTTTTTCTGTTCCAATAAAGTTTAAGTGTAGCTAAGCAGGTGTGTGCATCACACATCTCTGCATAGCAGAGTTTAAACATCTAAAGGAGTTAAAATAAAACATACTGCCAAAATAGCAAAATTGGGATAGCATAGTGGTTAGAGCATTCACCTAACATGCAGTCAGTCATGTTTCAAGCCCCAAAGCAGTCCATTAATTTTCATACATGAAACATGGCTAAATATATTTTCTTATAAATAGGTTGTGAATATTACACATTAGCAGGTCCAAATGTAAGGTGTCAGTGTAGTACAGATTTTGAAACCCCCACATAAACACAGGTGTCCCAGACAGTATAGCCACAAAAGAATGCAATGTAATGAAAGTACATAAAATGAGAAAAATAATAATAATAATGATAATAATAATTATAATAAGTAATAATACTAATGATAGTCCATAAAATAACAGCTGAGCAATGCTAAACTGAGCTCAGCTGTACTTAGCTCGAGTGGGCATTGCTGAAATATATATATGCTTACAAGAATTAGTCTAGCTAAGAGGATTTGGGCACTAGTAAGCAGGGCTTAGCATCTACCCCTTTAAGCAATGCTTACCAATGCTAAGCGGGTGTGCCTGGTGCTTAGGTTAGCTCAGCATATTCAAAACTGTCCAATCATGGCAAAGGGTGAGGAATCAGCCCTATTTAAACCTCACATGCAGGAAAACAGCCCATAACCAGTTGTAGCTCCCCACTGTAGGCACTATGGTTGGTGATGGTGAAGGTGTGCACTTTCAGGCACAGTGCTGGAGCATTCAGGAGTCCAGGATCATGGTCTGACTCCTTGTAGAAAATTATGACATGAGACTGCTGCAGGACCAGTACCAGGGCTTCCAATACAAAGTGAAGGCCTGGGAACATCTCACCTGTGATCTCACCAGTGCCACTGGCATCCCTCAGACTGGTGAGCAGGTCCAGCACCACTTTGCTGACTTGAAGCAGAGAAAGAGGGACCTCATGGACCAGTGGATCCAAGATGCCCAAGCGGGGAATGCTCCAGGCATGTGTAAGTATCAGTCACAATAACTTTTTCAAAGTTCAACCTGTGTATGTGATGGATAAGTATGCATAAATGTTTTTCTTATCACCTGTACAGCTGCAGATGAGAGGGCTGCCATTTTGGACACCAATGCAAGCAGGCTGCTAAGGCTGCATCGTGAGGTTGATGAGTAACAATCTAGCTTGTAGTATTCAGGGTAAATAAATAAAAATGAGTATTATGTCACCTTGCAGTATTTAAAAATGGGTATGGTATGTACTGAATAAACAAGCTCGTAGGAGTGTAATACTGAAATACAGGTCATATATCAATAAAAGTGCAAGTACTTGTCAATAAAAGTCAAAACTCCAGACTGGTTGTGTTTACTTTGGTATTGTATGAAATGACAAAATACTCGAAGTGAAAAAACCAAGAAGAAAAAAAAAAAAACCAAGAAGAAAAAAAAAAAAACAAAGAAGAAAAAACAGTCCACGAAGCACAGGACCCGAATTCCAACAATAAAAGTGCTGGTAACTAATAATTGGTTAAAAACAACTTTATTACACCAAACAAGTAAAATCCTTAAAGTTGAGCACTTTCACTCGGTTATTACCGAGCTTCTTCAGAACAAATGGTACATAGCAGTCATGACAATCCTTAAATAATGATTCATAGTCACGTGGCTCTTCTTCTCAAATCAACAAAGTGCTAAAAAGTACTAATAACGAGAACAAATAAATAATAATGCAACATCCGTAGATAATTGGTAATAAAAACCTAAGTCTTAATGTATTATTTAACCGATGTATGGCCTTGTAAAACAGTGTCATGAATAAAGCAACCTAATAAAACAGTACTTTCATTCAATCAATCACAAAAAACAATCACAAAAAATGTCCCCCTTCCTGCCTTAAAAGTAAAAATTGTTTCTCTAGCTGAGTAATATAATATGAAAATTAATCCTATAAATATCAAGCCACACCTTACCAAATAGTGTCCTTAATTAATAATAACCAGTAACTGTATCATATTTGGTTGTGAACAATAAATATGGTATTAATAAATAAAATATTGTAAATTCATAAACGGGCCCCTCTTAGTTTCAATACACTACTGATGCTAATATTGTCATTCAAACCAGGAGCCCTCCCTGCATCAAGCTTCAATTGCCACAGCAGCTCTCAATACTCCAACCTAGCTTCCCAATTACCCCCTCTGAGGTCTGGAATCACTTGTTCCAACACCATAAATTTTAATTCCATTTTGTTGCAAACCTGAGAATGTTTAAAAAAAAGCATTATTATCCTTACCCTTGGAAACATCATATATGTGCTCATAAACTATTTTTCTGAGTTGTGTCTCCGTTTTGCCAACATAAAAACTAGTACATGTTACACATATTCCTAAATTTACAATATTTTATTTTTTAATGCCATATTTATTATTCACAACCAAATATGATACAGTTACTGGTTATTATTAATTAAGGACACTATTTGGTAAGGTGTGGCTTAATATTTATAGGATTAATTTTCATATTATATTACTTAGCTAGAGAAACAATTTTTACTTTTAAGGCAGGAAGGGGGACATTTTTTGTGATTGTTTTTTGTGATTGATTGAATGAAAGTACTGTTTTATTAGGTTGCTTTATTCATGACACTGTTTTACAAGGCCATACATCGTTTAAATAATACATTAAGACTTAGGTTTTTATTACCAATTATCTAAGGATGTTGCATTATTATTTATTTGTTCTCATTATTAGTACTTTTTAGCACTTTAATTGTTGATTTGAGAAGAAGAGCCATGTGACTATGAATCATTATTTAAGGATTGTCATGACTGCTATGTACCATTTGTTCTGACGAAGCTCGGTAATGACCGAGTGAAAGCGCACAACTTTAAGGATTTTACTTGTTTGGTGTAATAAAGTTGTTTTTAACCAATTATTGGTTACCAACACATTTACTGTTGGAATTCAGATCCTGTGCTTCGTGGATTGTATGAAATGAAATGTGTACAGTTTATGCATAGCAACTATAGCTCTGAAAGCATTACACAGTCAAGGCTCATCTGACAAAGATTGTGGAGTTATAAAACAGGAGATTAACTTCATGAAATATTGCATGCAACAAGATCTGATACCTGAATAGTAATGTTGTTTTAACCGCTGTTTTCTACACTGTGCTATACAAGGCATATATGCTATGCATAAATGTCAGAATTACAAGGTCAGATTGTACAACCAAGAGAGTATTAGATAGAAAACAGTCAACTCGAAAGCAGCGATTCCTCAACAGCTCTTGGTGATGAAACACAAACCTGTCGTATCTTTGGCACAAACAGGCACGGTTCGAATCCTGGGAGTGGTAGTAAGCTCTATGCATAATTTCACCCAGGATTTTGTGTAGAAACAGTCAGGTAGTTTTAACAGAAATTTTCTCCACAGGTCTGCCAGGTAAGAAAAGGTATAAAGTAGCTATGAGACAGCTGTAGTTATACTGCGTCCAACACCCACTGTCCAACCCCAAGGCTGCAATGACAGCAAGATAAGTACAAACACCAAGTAGTCTCGACCAAGAAATGTTCCTCAAGTGTCATGCTGTCACAGAGTGCTCACTGCTGCTACACCCAGGGTGACTGATAGAAATCAAGGCAGAGTATGGCTGTAGCACACACACACGGTATGAGTGCAGTCAGGTAGTGTTAACAGAGATTTCCTCCACAGGTCTGGCAGGTAAATAAAGGTATAAAGTAGCTATAAGATGGCTGTAGTTATACTGTGTCCAACACCCACTGTCCAACCCCAAGGCTGCAAATGACAGCCAGAGAAGTACATACACCAAGTAGTCTCGACCAAGAAATGTTCCTCAAGTGTCATGCTGTCACAGCTATTGGTCACTGCTGCCAACAACCAGGGTGACCAATAGAAATCAAGGCAGAGTATGGCAGTAGCACCCACACAAACGGTATGAGTGCACATATGTAACCCTGACTATGTGAATATGGGTAGAAACAGTCAGGTAGTGTTAACAGAAATTACCTCCACAGTCTTCCAGGTAAGAAAAGGTATAAAGTAGCTATAAGAAGGCTGTAATTATACACTGTGTACAAACATACCACTCCCCAAGCCAAGGCCATAGGTTGTTGTAAAGTGAGGTCATACCTGTAGAGTAATGATTAGAGCAATGATCCTTAAAGTTGTGAGCACGTCAAGCATATACAGTTGTTAATTGACATCTCTCTCTCTCTCTCTCCCCCACCTTATCTGCACCAGTAATCTAAATACAGAAATCAATGGGTACATTTCTCACCAAACCTACTGTTGGGACATGTGTCCTATTGTTCTATAAATATTGAAATGTTTTTCAACTAATGTTCCCTATTCAAATACTATCAGTGGTGGCCTGTTGCTAT
>NC_056744.1:1089025542-1089073042 GCF_019279795.1 Protopterus annectens | reverse complement strand
GCCCAGCCCAGCACTTAAAACTCTGCAAACAACAGTGCAGTTTGTTTCTCTCAAGAGACACTGCAACACTGGAGTAAGCTACTAGAAGTGAAAACTGAAAAAGCTACACTCAGACAAAAAATGCTAGGGGCTGCCATTGCTGTTATAGGGCAACATATGCAACATGCTGAGGGTGGTGACAATGCAAATGCTGCCGGACAACCCACAGTGAGGAGACGGAGAAGAGTGTACAGGCCCAGGGTCACCTACCAGGGGTTACATGATCTGGAGATAGTGGAGCGCTATAGAGTCGACAGAGAACTCCTGCAGCAAATTGTTGAACTGTGCAGGCCACGCCTCACACACAGAACCAACAGAGGGGAACCCATCCCAGTGGAAACCAAGGTATGTGTTGGCCTAAGAATACTAGCAACAGGTACCTTTCAGAGACCAACTGGTGATATGATGGGGATATCACAGGCATCAGCATCCAGGGTACTGCACCAGTTCCTGGATGCCATGTCAACACATGTCGGTGATCATGTATATTTCCTCAATTCCCATGAGGTATTGGCCAGCAATATGCGTCTCTTCCAGCAAATAGCAGAATACCCTGAGGTAGTGGGTGCAATTGACTGCACGCATATACACATCAAAGCACCAGCCGGTGAGCGGGGTAGGGCCTACATTAACCACAAGGGCTTCCCCTCCATCAACTTCCAGGTCGTGTGTGATGCCTAGAGCATAATAATGAATGTGTGTGCTAGCTGCCCTGGAAGCTACCATGATTCCCATATCTGGCATCTGACGCAGCTGTATCAGACATTTGCCAATTGGGACATCCCACATGGTCACTTAGTGGGGGATGTTGGCTATGCACTGGAGCCTTGGCTGATGACACCCATCAGAAATGCCCACACACCTGAACAGGAATGCCATAATGAGGCACACGCACAAACACGAAATGTAATCAAGCATGTGTTTGGGTTGCTCAAGTCACGGTTCCGGTGCCTGGACACATCTGGTGGAGCCTTGCAGTACTCACCAACTACATGTACCCAAATTGTCATGGTATGTGCTATGCTACATAATATGATTCTGCGAAAACAGCTGCAGCAGGACCAGCATATGCCTGGGCCAAACAGCCCCCCACCAGTGCCAAGGCCATCACAGGCAGAGCGTGACTCGGAGGAGGAACAACCTGAGCCTGCCCCAGTAGGCAGAAGGAGGCATGCCCAGTATGCCTTGGCCCTGGCAAAGAGGCAATATATAGCACATACACTGGCTCAGTAGGAACCCTCTAAATGATACCTCTTTCTGACTCACACATATAGTAAAAGGGATGCCTAACTTGACACTACCTGTTTCCAGACATGTATAGGGAGTGCAGTATGTGCATCTGACATAGGCAGCCATGCAGCACCACCTGAGGCATGATTGCCATGAGTTAAGCAATGTAAGGTAGTGCTAAACAGCATTTACCACCATGTAGTATATGCAAACTTGATGACCTTGAGTATCATCCTACCCTCACCAAACATGAGGCCACAATATGAAGACAAGATGATCAATTACAGCAATTGGCTTAAGTATTGGTGTCAATGAAAGGGGATACAATGCCTGTCAGCCTGGGATGACATGCTCGACAAGACATGATGCTTCGCTAGAGATGGATTTCACCTATCACCTGTGGCCTTTTGGATATTGCCAAAGGCTCTTTTCACCCCCATAGTGCCTTTTTTAGGTAAGACTCAAAACACAAACCCACCTCCATAGGTATCACAAGGCATAAGAAACTATAAGTAATGCTACTCAATGCCAGAAGTCTAAACTGCAAGATGCGCGCACTCTAAACTCTCCTCACCATGGAGAATGTTGATATCTGTGCAGTAACACACACCTGGTTCAAGGCTCCCAAGAGCACCGTAGCATTAACAGGTTACACCTCATACCATGCTTTACAGCTGCAAAACATGGAACAAACTACAAATGGAGGGTGAGTATCAATATTTTTCAAAGATACCCACACCCCCAGGTTGGTGGCACAGAATGAAGCATCGGAGACTATCCATGTGCAACTAACAGTGGCTAAAACCACCTTCCAGTTCATAGCCTGCTACAGACCACCCTCCTAAACCCAAGAACCACACTTGGCCGACTGGAGATCACATGAAAATATGAAGGTCTCCCCAAACACCATTATATTGGGTGACTTCAACTACCCAAACATAGACTGGGAGCATTACCCTAGCCCAAAGGTTCCCAGAATTTATAAACCAAAATGCTATGGAACAACTTGCTACCACTCCCACAACAGGGGAAAACATACTGGACCTGATCATCACCAACATGGGGATTCTATGCCCAAGACCAGAAGTGTATCCCTCACTGGTAAGATCAGACCAGAGAGTAATCTCACTGGATATTCATATCCCGATCCCAGCCCATGGCCAGAAAAACAAAGTGAAAATTATTCACTAAAGCAAATGTCACACTCCTCAAAACTGAGGTGGAATCCATCACAGCCCCTGTGCCTGTGGAAAATATGGCCCAGACCTCATAACCCTTTATAAACGCTTTCTATGAACACCTTCAGGAATGCATGGATCATGCAATCCCAAATAAAACCAAGACCCAATCCTCCAAAGCCAGGCATCCTGTCCGGTGGACCCCAGCCATAAACAAACTATACAATACAAGGAGGAAGCTACTATATGATAGATCAAAATCCCAAAAAGGGAAGGCATCTCTAATCAGTATTATTGAAAAACTAGGCCACACATAAGATCGTCTAAGGCCATCTTTGAGATAAAAATTGTACAGGACACCAAGGATAATCACAAGGCATTCTTTATTTATGGTAGGAACCTGTGTGGGAATCCCCAGATATGCTCAGAAGTAGTCCAAAATGACAAACAATACACCAACCCACAGACATTGCCAACATCTGAGCTGACAGGTTCAGTGCAAACATCTCCCCCCCCCTCCACACCAAAAGGGCAAATATCTATCCCAGCAGAGTGCTGGCCCCCTGACATCGCAGATGCTCAGGTAACAGCCAGCCTCTCTAAAGCAAAACACACAGCATCAATGGGACCAGACGGTGTCCTGGGCTGTGTCCAACATGAACCCCAAGAAGAATTGAACACAAACATAAAACCACTGTTCAATCTCAGCCTTACCACAGGATATGTACCCAAAGAGCAATGTACAGCAACAGTGGTCCCTCTCCACAAAGGTGGTGCCTCAATGGATACTGCAAACTATCGCCCCAGAAGCCTGACTAGCTTGGTCTGCAAAGCTATGGAAAGATCATCATGGACCTCAGAAATAAACATATTGGGGACCTACAGACACTGGATCCTACCCAGTTTGGCTTTGTTAAGGGCAGATCCTGCCTCTTAAACATGGTTGAGTCATTTGAAACAGTCACCAAGGCCATTGACGAGGGGAAGGTGGTCCACACAGCCTACCTGGACCTCGCAAAAGCCTTCCATACAGTACCCCACTTGGTCATCATAGATAAGATCACCAGCTTCAATATAAACCCCTATGTCACTAGATGAGTTGCAAACTGGCTCAAGGACAGAACCCACATGGTCAGAAATGCTGGAGCCATGTCAGACCCCAAACCAGCTACAAGTGGCATCCCACAAGGCTCAGTCCTGGGACCTCCCTTGTTTGGTATATATTTCTCAGAGGTACATGCCAACACAGAAGGACTGTTGGTGAACAAGTTTGTAGATGACTGCAAACTGGGTGCCATAATTGACCCTCCAGCTGACACAAGCATCCTACAAAAGGGCCTCATAGAAACAGACAACTGGTGCCAGAGCCATGTCCTCAAGCTAAATGCAAAACAGTGTATAGTCCTCCCCTTTGTCAAAAACTAAGTGCCCACAAATTACCACATAGGTGGTAACCCATTAAGTATGGAAGACGTGATAAGGGACCTGGGGACCCACGCTAATAGCAATCTCTTATTCGATAACCACGTGGCCAAAGTGTTTAGAAAAACATTTCATATAGCCCACCTAATCATGTAGGTATTCACATCTACATCAGGAGATGTCAACGTGCCTCTTAACTCATTCCTCATCAGGCTCATAATTGAGTACAATGCCCCTTGTGGGATGTACCTTATCAGACACCTGCAGCAGCTGGAAAGACCACAAAAGTACCTCACCAGGAGGATCAAAGGGCTCAAACACATGCCATTCGCTGCCCGGTTAAAGAAACTGCAGCTCCACTCAGTGGCATACCGCCTGCCCAGAGGCAATCTGTGTCTGATGTATAAAGCCATGTCCAACCTGGAATCAATGGACATGCTGCATCTCGGAAACTCAGAATCCCATCAAGCTACGTGCTCAAGAGACCTGAACCTCAGGACTGACATAAATAGGACATGCTGGAGTGACACATTCATAACCCAGAGGCTCCCCCCACTCTTGAGTAAACCCCCACTCCAGGTTAGCCAGAGTCCCTCATTGACTCTCTTCAAGAGGAATCTTGATGAGTGGATGGGAGATTGTAGGTTTACCCTGGGTATCACTTCTATGTCACTGTTAGACAGAGGCACAGTATACTAACCTTGAAAAATGTCATGGCAAACTCCACTTAAAATGTGTGTTGAAAGCCAAACACACTCTGGCTAGGATTATAAATGCCCTAGGGCAGATAGCCTAGTATGAACCTATGAACAGAATCACACACACCAACTAGTACAACTGTGGTCAATGTAGAGTAATGTTTGGCAATGTCCACCCAAGTTGGTGAATACACAGCAATGTCGGACAAGCCTGGTTTAAGTAGGCCATAGCTGAACAAAATGCTCATAGTTGCCCAACTGGCCCTTAACCAGTCTGGTCTGCTCAGTATGAACATTTAAAGCAGTGATGGGACTCAAACCCATGATACTGTGCACCATCATGAAAGTACTGAACCACTACACCATGACAGTATTGCAGTGTTCAGCCAGTATGAGAGAATGTTGCCAAGTCTTTGCAAACTATCACATGTAAACCCTGCAGGCACAACATAATCCCTGTTGAGGTATGACACAAAGGAGTCTGGCAGTAAGAACACAACATGACTTCCAACACACACAGTATAAATGTCAATATTGGTCATGTTCACTCACAACCAGAAATGTAGTGGACTCCAGATCACAACATATGGAAAGGTCACACTGGGCATGCTCACACACTTGGATAAATGAGACATATGTCAGGCAACAAACCATGGAAAGCCTGAACTGGGCATGCTCACACACTTAGGCCATGTCTAAGTATAGCAGTCAGTCACACATATCTGACAGTTGTATGTGTTAAGCCAGGAACCTCCCACAATCCAGCAATCTGCCCTGTGCACACAGTTAAATGACAACAGACACATATATTAATATACTGGAACCCTGTCATGATCAAACATGTTACGCAGATACACAAGTTGTTCATAGAAACTGGGAAAGCTATGGCAATAAAGACCTGCAAACAGTAGTAGCAACAAATATTGTGCAACCCGAACATAAACATAGGTGCAGAGGTCAATACTAGGCTGTCTGCCCTAGGGAATTCATAAGCCTAGGCAGAGTGTATTTGGCGTCCACCTCCCCAGTAGAGTAGCCTACTGTGCCTCTGTAAAGTAGGTCACAGAAGGCACCCTTTAAGACTAGTTTGCTGTGCCTCTGTCAAGCAGGGACACAGTGGAGATCCCAGGGGTGAAATTGCAATTTCCCATCCATGCGGCTGTATTTCGCTGGAAGAGGGTTGGCGAGGGGCTATGTCTAACTTTAATTGGGATTCAATTCCAGAGTGAGGGGAGCCTCTGGGTAATGAATCTGTCCCTGCAGCATGTCCTATTTATTTTTGTGCTGAGGTTTAAGTCCCTGGAGTGTGTAGCTCTAAGGGTCTTGGATGTTATGAGGTGGAGCATGTCCATTACTTCTAGGTTTGAAATGGCTGCATACGTCAGGCATAGATCACCTCTGAGTAGGCGTCAAGCAACTGAGTAGAGCTGGAGATCCTTTAGTTGAGCTGCATAGGACATCTGTGTGTAGCCCATGATCCTCTTGGGGAGGTACTGTTGTGTTCATTGTAGTTGCCGCAGGTGTTGGATAAGGTAAACCCCAAAGGGGGCATTGTAGTCAAACATGGGCCTGATGAGTGACTAGTAGAGGGCCACAATGACCTCTCATGATCTACATGCAAACACCCATGTGATAAGGAGGGCTATATAAAGGTCTTTGCAATGACTCTGTCAATGTGATTAGCAAAGGAGAGGTTATGATCTATGTGGGTCTGTGGGATATTGCTCTGTTATGTAGTAGCTTCCTCCTTCTGTTGTACAGCTTATATATGGCTGGGGTCAACCAGACAGGTCTCCTGTTTTGGAGGAGTCATGGTTTTATTTGGGATAGCATGATCAATGCATACCTGCAGATGCTCATACAATGCGTTTGTAAAGGATTCTGCAGATTGGGCTGTATTATCCTCCAGCATGGGGCCTTTGAAGTATTCCACCCCAGTCTTCACAAGTGCAAAGTCTGCTTTTGAGAAATTCTTTACAGTGATTTCCTTGGCTGGGGGTGGGGACGGGATATGGATGTCCAGGGAAAGTTGTTTATGGTCTGATCTTAACAATGACGGTTCTACCTCAGGTGTGGAACATAGAGTCCCCATGTTGGTGATGATCAGGTCCAATATGTATTCCCCCTTGTGGGTGTGGTGACTGGTTGTGCCATAGCACATGGATTCACAAATTTTAGTGGCTGTAGGGTGATGTTGTTGAGGGCCTGAGTAGTATCCCCAGTCAATATTTGTGTACCTGAAGTCAACCACTATAATGGTGTGTGTGAAGACCTGCATATCCTACACTGTTCCCAGGAAAGCCAAGTGTGGTTACTTGGTATGTGGGGGTGGTCTGAACTACACACCAAACCAAAAGGCAGTTTTGCACAATGGTAGTTGTATATGTATGGCCTGTCATGCTTAGTGCTGTGGTACCAACCCAGAGGTGTGTGTATCTGTGATGTATATGGATACACCCCCTACTTGTGTTGTGTGTTACAAGTCCTGTGGTCATGAAGCATGCTATAGAACATAACCTGGCAGTGCCAGTGTGCATATGTGACCCTGAACTAGGCGTCTGTTAATGCACAGATATTGTTATCACCCATGCTGAGGGATAGTTAAAGATGTACATTCTTCTTTGAAAAGACTGATGATGTCAGCACCCTATAAATACAGCAGGAGAAGGGAAATCATCCAGTAATGCAAATAGTGCGCTGTGCTAATGTGTGTCTCTCTCAAGTATCATAACATAGTTAGGTAGGGATTTGAATCCTGCAAATGCTGTGTGGGGGGGGGGAGGCAGGGGTGTGTGTATGTAGGCAATTCTCTGTGAAAAGAATGGCCTTTTTGAAGACTGGGATAACACACAAAAATATGTACATTCCTCTTTGGAAAGACTGATGATGTCAGCACCCTATAAATAGAGCAGGAGAAGGAAAATCATCCAGTAATGCAAATAGCGCACTGTGCTAATGCATCTCTCTCAAGTGTCATAACATAGTTAGGTAGGGGTTTGAATCCTACAAATGCCATGTGTGCATTTGGCAATGTGTTGTGTGTTTTGTTTTTATTATTGTATAACATATCATTATAACAGTACTTTCAATGCACACATCAGGTATGTGTGTGCCACATACAGATATGTACCTGTAACCTTTAATAGTTCCTATGTGTGAAGCCTGCCCCATATGAATACAGTTGTTACCTTTGCCAGCATGTGCCACAGCTTACCAAACCTTAGGCCATACATGTATGTTGGTGACAATGCCGGCTACTGCAGTGATCTGTGTCCTAGGCCAACTATGTGACACACACCCATGAAAGCTTTGATAGATTAATGTGGGTGAGGGTTCATGTCTGGATTATATGTCAGACATGTTATAACACAGCAAAGTCTGTGAGTGCTGGGCACCCAGTGTAGGTGTATGGCAACTGTTGCCGATATGCATACAGACACCTTCTTGCTTAGATGATACACCGAGGGACTGCAGAATACCTTTGGAAATGTGAATATCACAGGAAAGACAAGATAACAGTTGTCCACATGTACACACCATTACTCATTCTACATAATGGGTGCTACCACCTACATGGTACTGTTGGAATACTATGTTAACTACATGCCGATGCCAATGCCACAGTTGCATTACAGCAATACAGCATGGCTTGGAAAACAGGTATCTGTCCGTATGATACCCTTGTGGTGGTTAGGTGTGTCATGTGTAGAATGCATTGTAGGCCACTGTATGTATTTGCAGTCGTGGATGGACATATCCGTAGTGTGTTGGCATGTACGTGAGAATGCTATATGCCAAAGAGTATTGTTCCCAGGGATGTGTGTGGCTCAGTAAGAATGGCTACTGGTATAGTGTAGTACTGCAGGGATATCACTGACACCAGGTTTCTACATCTGTGTATCAGTTGAAAAGACACCATGTAATGACCACTGAATGTCAGGCTAAGTAAGCTGTGTATACTACCAGAATGCAGACCATTGACATTTGGAAACCGTATCACCCACAGCATACTGTCAAACCATGTCATGTTCCATGATAACCATGTTCACAAATGTACACCTGCAACTGAGTGCTGCAAACATCACACATGTACTGTCCACACCCCAACACATGCAGGCACAGGTACACACAACAGCCATGTGGCACATGTGTAGACAGTACACTTTGGGAATTAACACTGGTGTATACAAAACTGCAATGACAAACATAGGTAATGCATCATGCATGCTCGAATATACCCACAACAATATCATTACACTGTACTGTTAACAACATGATAATATTACTACAGTGCTATGTAGTCACCTTGTGCATCAGCACCATGCTACTCTGTTCCTGCATCAATGTTACAGATGGCAGGAGGTGGCACAGTTTCATCATATGCACAGCATATGTACTTGGTTTGCCAGAGTCTGCCATTGACACATCCAATTGACATGTATGTGTGTGTGTGTGTGTGTTAGTGAGGGACAACAGTACAACATGGGGCAATGCTGCTGCAATGTGTGTGTGTATGTGTTAGCCCTAGGTGTTAGCATTATGTGTGTGTGTATGCATGCACACAGTTCCACCACGTGGCTGCCATATACAGGTGTTTGTAGACAGCCACAGACTGTACCTGCCAGGTCATACAGATCACTGTCTCTAGCCACGGACACGGTACTTGTGCTTGGCAGGAGTGCTACGGACAGTATCAGGTACTAAGCCAGACTGGGTACTGTCATCAGAACCAGTGGGTTGTTGACTGGACACATGTCCCTGCTGGGACTGTCCAGAGCCACGTGCAGGTGGTCTTCTCGGACGGTCTAATGACAGCACAGACCCAGCATTGCTGGGGCTGGTACTGGCACTATGGGAGCGGCTGTGGGTTTGTTGTCGTCTGCAATGACTGCCAGCTGATAATGTTGCTGGCATATGTCCATGTTGATGCCTCAACCGCCCTGCACTGTCCTGGCTCCTGGACATGTAGTTGTGGAAGAGATCTAATGTGTCCCCCCAACGTCTATCAATGACCTCGCTGATGTTACAGATGGCAGACGCAACATCACGCATTCATAGCAGTGCAATGTGCTCTAAGCTCCCTCAGACCCTGTCTGGTGTACCGTTTCATACGTGCCTGTGCCCGCATTACAACCCGGAACATAGCTGAGGTTGAAAGACCTCTGTGGGCACGTCTGACAGGGGCAGTACGACCACGGATGCTCCCACAAGAACCCCTGGACATCTGCTTGTGTGGTACCATGTCAGAAATCTGGCCATGGCTGCTGTGAGGGGATGCATGTGCCAATGATACCACACTACCCTGGTCAATGCCCACTGTATGCTGTCCCTCAGCTAAGGACATTGGTGACAATGGATGTATAGGCAGGATGACTGTGCGCATTAATGGGGTTGACTGCTGTGTAGTGTCAATTGGCTGACCAACGACAGACCCTGTCACACCTCCCTGTGCCATTACACATGTATCATCATAATCACTATCCCCAGCAGTGGCTTCAGGTTCCCTGCTGCACTCCACCAGAGCAACATCCGAACCTGTGAGAGGAAGATAGGAAACACAGTTTACAAATGTGTACATGATATTAGCACACAGGCACACATGCACACATGCACACAGGCGCACATGCACATAGGCGCACATGTGCACAGGTGCACATGCACACATGCACACATGCACACAGGCGCACATGCACACATGCACATAGGCGCACATGCACACAGGTGCACAGGTGCACAAGCACACAGGCCCACAAGCACACAGGCACACAAGCACACAGGCACACAAGCACACAGACATACTCCTCAGTACAGCAGATACAAACACAGACACACCTGCAATCCAACACATACACAATACTGTTTTAGGGTGGGTGACAGTATCACAAGGAAAAACATCACTGCACACGTGTCAGCATGCAGATTATGTATTACACAGGAACATGCAGTGCAAGTGTAGACAGCCCTTGTTAATAACAGTATACGTGCACTTGATGCTTGTGTGTAGTTGTTCAGTGATTGTCTCCACCCTGGGACACATGTGTACAAGGACATAACAATGTTGTGCAAGTGTTACAAGCTGTGGGTGCATATATTTGCAAGCACACACATGCACAACACATGATGGTGCTACGCAATGACTGCTATGTGTACTTTTGTGATCGGCGGAACTGGATGTGGTGTAGTAATGTGAGCCATGATCAACATGCTTCTTGTGGTCAGTCAACAATAATAATGTGTGCCAGACAGGCAGCTAGCATGTTGTACCTGACATGCAGTAACATGACTACATCCACAATTACACAGCCACTTGTTACATGGGTTTGTAAGGTGGCCAATAGTGAGCATTGCCTAACATGAATGTATTATTTGTTCAAGACTGTTGCACAAAGACATGATAGGCCTCTACCCCTCAGGTATATTATGTGTGCTGAGTAGATGATAAGTGGGATACTGGAGGGTGGCCATACAGCAGGTGTCATAATTGGACATGTGTAACAGGCTAAGGTGTAGTGTGTATGCCAAACATGTGTGTGTTGTGTACATGTGTATCAAATATGCCTATACAATGTCCAGTACTGTGTTGCCACACATGTGTGTCATCCTCTGTGTATTGCATGTGATTGAGGCAGATATTGAGAATAATGGGATATGCATAGTCTCACAGCAAACATGCACAGCATGCATTATGCGTAGGTGTGTTACATGTGCACAGACTACACCTCCATATGACATGCACATGTCATTAGCAATAGTATTGTTATTCCACACTCACCAGCATGGATTGGCTGCCTTGCTCTCACTCCAGAGGGACCTGCAAAAATATGAGAGTGATTGCCAGTGGCCACAACTGTGCCATTGATACTGTGAGTATGATAAAGTACAGTAGTACAACAGGTGGCTTTCACAGGTGTACAGATTATTCTCAGAATATCAATCTTGCAGAAGAATAGGCAGGTTAACAGCTACAAAAACAGTACACATCTCACACATGCATAAACTACCAGTACAGAGAACAGTCAACTACAGATATGGCATGTTACCTGCACGCTCCATTTCAACATGCTGGGTGGCTCCGGCCTCCATGATGACACATGTTTGTGGATGTTGCTGTTGTTGGCCTGGAGCCACAACACTTAGGAGGTGCTCCTCCACACTGGTGAGGGGGGGTGGATAGGTACCCCACCGCCTGTGGCAAGCTGTTGTCTGTGGATATCAGACGCACGCTGCCGGACATGTCTAATTAAATCACTGCAGTAATGGCGTACCTGCTCATATGTCTGGTTATGCATGCCTATGTCATTTACCCGATGGACAAGATCTTGCCACAGTGCAGCCCTCTCATGCTGGTTCTGGCTGGTCCTGGAAAACAGCACACAGTAATTCTGCACCAGGCTCTGGTGGATCTCCTGATCCTCTGCTGCTGTATAAGGTGGGTTTTGCAGATGCACCATCACCCTGGAAGGAAAAGAAAAATATGTGAGCAAGTCATGTGGCACACTTAATATTCTAATGTACTGATATCACTTAACTGCCATATATAGCATCTGTCTGTCTATCAGGGGATACACATGTTCGATACCACATATCAGTGCTCAGCCCACAACTGTCTGACAGTGCCTGCCACACTCCATACAACAAACTAGTATACACAAGCACTCAGCACACTGTGTGGGATACAATGCACAACCTCACACTGGGGGTATGTATCAAGCTAATGGATGAAGAATATTGTCATCCCGTGCAATGAATGCAATGCACATTTACAGTTTCAATGATAATCCACCCTAGTATTTGATGCCATACCCCTAACTGACATATGTGCACAGTTGTTACTATAGCCAGCATACTGCTGTCACAGAGTATACATGCTGCCAGGTACACACACATACCCTGTAACACACATGTGATTGCGGCCATCGTACAGGCATCATTACACACACATTACACATACATAAAACACACAAATGTATGACAACACAGATGAGCATTAACTGTGCACCTTATAGTACTGTGTGCCCCTACTTACAGATACCTATGCATGAGGTATGTAATCTGTGCAGACTACAGGAAACACACCACCAGACAGTGTTACCAGGGAATGTGAACATACACTATACTCTAGTGTTTAGGCCTACAACATCAGGTAGTACAACAGTTCATATGTGAGCTGGATTCAACAGCAGTACCACTTACAGAGCATACATGTATTGTTCTGCCTATGATGGGACACCACAGTCGTACACAGGGAAGTACGGCACAACATATGCCAATCTAATATGTTTGCATCCCGATAACTGACACATCTTTCTCTGGCCTCACACAAAGGACACCAACTACCATGACAGACACAAACTCACACTAAGCTATCACACCTTTACAGACCTTGCACAGAATCAGTGTCACACTCATTCAACATCACATAGCTGGTATTGCACTGAGTACATGTGTGTGTGCATTGTGTCATAGGTAGGTACTATGCTATTGGCCCTGGGCCTAGGACAGCCTAGCCATATGCTACCCTGCCCTTTGGGACACATATAATGTGATTTTACTTGCTCCTGTGAAACGGTTACACAGAGGTGACTCACAGGGCATATTACCTATCTCCGTAACATTCATCAGGGGTATGTTTGACATCTACTAATAAAGAGCCTTGTTTGTTAATGCTGGGTGGTTTACTCCAGGGTATGGCATATTTGTGTATAGAAACCTGTACCCCCAGCATGTGCTGCTTAGTGCGGTGACAAGGATTAGGGACCTAGGTCATGTAGGCTGGACGGATTGTGAGGTGTTGCCATGGTGGTTGGCCAACTGGTATGGGTGTGACATAACTGTGTATGTCCAGCAGTGGTAACCTCTGTGTAGGAAGTATGCAAGGCACTCTAGCTGTGGTTTTGAGAGTCAGTCTGCATAGGGAATGTGTTTGAGGGCATTATCAGTCTTTGTTAGGTATGTCTGTGGCCTTTCCACTTGCTGTAGTTCTCATGGGAGGTACATACTGCATAGAACATTGTGAGTTGTAGAGGGGTACACTGACTTACATTTCCCTAGATGACACACCTTTTGTGATGACACGTACCATGTACCAGGATTACAAGACTAGTGTGCCACTGTAGATATCAAAGGGGAGGCTATTGTACACCTGTGTCCCATGTTCCCTTCTGACACCTCCAGTGGTAGGCGGGCAACCACCTATGTGGTAGTTAGTGGGTAACATGTTTTGGAATGCGGTATGGTACTGCAGTATCAACACTGGTGTTCAGTCCATGCCTTGGTCACCAGGCACCTGTTGCAGTACATATATATATATATATATATATATATATATATATATATATATATATATATATATATATACATACATATATATATATATATATATATATATATATACACACACACACATATACATTTACATATAAATATATATATATATATATATATATATATATATATATATATATATATATATATATATATATATATATATATATATATATATATATATATATATATGTATACATATATATATATATATATATATATATATATATATATATATATATATATACACTACTATATATATATATTATATATATATTTATATATATATATATATATATATATATATATATATATATATATATATATATATATATATATATATATATATATATATATATATATATATATATATATCTATAGACATTCATATCTATCTGTATATATGTATGTATCTATTATATTATGTATATACATATTCTATCTATATATCTCTATGTATCTGTACATACCTCTCTATCTATGTACATATATACATATATATATATATATATATATATATATATATATATATATATATATATATATATATATATATATATATGGATCACCTTCAGATGCCCGAAATGCCAAACCATGAAACACAAATCACCGACACCAAAAGACCGACAACAAAAATACCGAACGCAAAAAACACGAATACCATTACACCAACACACTACATGTAAACAACACAGTACACTACATAACATATCCACTAGCCCTAACCCAAACCCTAACCCTAAGGTCCGACACTACCGCACACTTACCCTACCTGCACCCTAACCCTAACTCACTTACCCACCCCTAACCCCAAGATCCGACACTACCGACACTCACCCTACCTGCACCTAACCCTAACTCACTTAACCCACCCCTAAACCCACAGTCCCTCACTATCGCACACACACCCCTACCTGCACCCTAACCCTAACTCACTTAACCCACCCCTAAACCCACAGTCCCTCACTATCGCACACTTACCTGTCCGCTCCCTAACACTAAATCCCTCACTCTATCGCACACTTACCGAGTCCATCGGTTCTCACCTTGTCGGTCATCTGCGTTGTCGGTGTTTTCACCCGTCGGATTCCGTGTCGGTGAAATGCGATTTCGGGCATCTGAAGGTGATCCATATATATATATATATATATATATATATATATATATATATATATATAGATAGATATGTAGATATATATATATATATATATATATATATATATATATATATATATATATATATATATCGATATATAGATATATGTATGTATATATATATATATATATATATATATATATATATATATATACATACACACACTTCTAAACATCCATTGCTGTACATATACATGCACATGCAGGCACATAGACTGCCCACCTTTCATGGTGGGAATATCACTTCTGAAACAGTTGTGAGACATATCATTCTGTAATGATATTGCACAGTGTTGTGCATAATGCATTATGCTGTCCTCAGGCCGTATAGCTGTAGCAGGCCTCACTGGCTCAGTCCCACAGAAGTTCACCACCACATGACATATACCTGCACTGCATGCTGTTTTCAATGCCACACACTACAACCTACATTGATATGTGCACATAGCAACCTTCAACTACATATGTATATCCAGCCTTCACTAACAGTTGCAGTATGTCCCTTGCCCTATGCACATCTGCATATACATATAGATACAGACTGCTAACACATATGGAGGGTTCACAGTATGTAGATTATTAGATTATGTAGTTTACATTACCTTTGTCTCTGACAGCTTTTTTCTGCTGGCGTGCTGGCTTGCTTGCTGGCTTGCTGGCTTGCTTGCTGGCTTGCTTGCTGCCTGGCTTGCTGGCTGGCTTGCTTTTTATTTATTTTTTTTGGTCTCTGTCTCTGTCTCTCTCTCTCTCCCTCCAATTGCTGCAATGATATTATTGCATGTGTGGACTGGCAGTACAGGCTGCTTTTGTAGGTATCTGCACATGTGCATGTAATGGCCTCTGCACCAATTGGTGGCCAGCATTTAGTAACTGCATGCAGCTTGCTGTGTGGTAATTGCAGTTCTCACTGTGATTTCAGGACACTGCTATAAAATGATAGGTTAGGTAGGCGTAGGCCTTTCAGTTTTGCAAGATGGGGACCATGCTGGTTTGCTGTGGACACTGTTGTGTGAGTCAAAATGTTGGTATATCTCTCATATCTAACGCTGTGTTGTAGCCACTGAAATGCATGTTGTACTGAAACCTGACTGTTGCTTCTTCCAGTTCACTCTTCTCAGTGTGTATGTTAACTCACACCTGCTAATGCTAACACTGTTTACATGGGAGTATGCACTTACCTGTGGGATTTGAGGATTAACTGGCATACAACAGTAGTTCTTGCAATGTGTTGCTATGGCTTTTGTATTTTCCCTTTACATTCACTCCTTGAATGTCTGATGTTTGTCTTTACTGGAATGTGCTGCTATGGCTTTCCTATTTTCCATTTACATTCACTCCTTGTAATGCATAATATATTTCTTTCAGCACTAAGTTCTTATATGTTTGCTGTGGCTTGGTGGCACTTCATGCAGTCTGGTGAGCCCAAGGTCTGGGGTTTGACACTTACAGGGGTATTTTATTTTGCTGCTGAGCAGTTCTAGGGCCTTGTCATACAGAGTGAATAAGGCACTTTTAAACAGTTGCAAGCAGGAAGCAGGAAGTCAGTGGGGACACAAGCTAGGGATGTGCAGGCTGGGTGTAGGGAAGGTCCATAGCTGCACATTTCTTTAACTGCAATAGCTGTACATATGTTTGACATTTGCTGTGACATTTGAAACCTTACACCCCTGAGAGAGGGGTGAGGACAACTAAGTATATTGTACTAACAATTATGAATATCAGGCACATGCAGTGCTTGTGAACTGCTATACTGTCATTAGTATGTTAGATGGCTACATCCTTTGATATTTCTGTGTTGTACTCCTACATAAGGGCATGCTTGTGGACATAATTCTACAGCTATTTGCAGAGTATGTAACAGTAGACAGGCTGATATGCCTGTGTGTTTCTGACACTTGCAGGCCTCAAATACTCTCAGGTATATATTTGACCAGCCTCAGGGAAAGGTACATATCAGTGGGATACACCCCTGATATATTTCAGATATTCTGCAATTGTGACTGTGGGGTATTTTGAGCTTATGTATTACTACACCATTTCTGACATGCAAGTAGCGTCTACTTTAACTTATTGACAGTTACCATTACGTGAGATTCCCTACCTTTCTGCCTACTGTTAGTACATTTCACAGGGAGTCAGTGGGGCACAGGTAACAGTTGTTTGCAAATCAGGGACATCCCTGTAAATCAGTCACAGTTGGGAGGTCTGGCCTCTTACCTATTCAAATATGGCAGTGTTTATCCTGCTCTGATACTGTGTGGGGTTTGTAAGGTGCTACTGTAACATTATTACCTACTAGCATGGCTGTTTCTCTTCTCACACTAATGTAATGCAATTCCACAAGAATCGCCAGTAAAGATACACAGAACAAGCTTTGTGTAATGGCCTTCCTATTTTCCCTTTACAGTCACTCCTTGTATTTCATGATATATTTCTTTCAGCACCAAGTTCTTTTATATCTGCTGTGGCTCAGTGGTAATTCATGCAGACTAGTGCCTCCAAGGTCCAGGGTTCGAGACTGACAGGGGTGTTTTATTTTGCTGATGAGCAGACTACAGGCCTTGTCATACAGAGTGACTAAGGCACTTTTAAGCAGTTGTAAGCGGGTTTGCACGAGTTTGCGTGATGCTTAGCTAAGCGCACACAAGCGCACACCCACTGACTACTGCTTAAAAGTGCTTACTCACGCTAACACCCGCACTAATTTCTTTTAAAGAAAAGAAAATGGGGAAATAGGAAAGTGGTGAAAAAGGGGGCACAAAGAGGAAAAGACAGTAGGGAAACCAGCTCGGGAAGGCCCATAGCTGCCCATTTCTTTATCAGCCACAGCTGTGCATATATTTGAAATTTGGTGTGAAATTTGAAACCTGCTACCCCTGAGAGAGGGGTGAGGACAACAAAATATGTTGTACTGCCAATTAGGATTATCAGTTTACATGTCCCGCGGACATGTGTGCCAATTGGGCAGCTATGTATGGGGCTTAATTTTTTTTGTGGGAACAGAGTGCCCTCTTTTATTTTTTTTCAGGTGAGAGTGGAATGTGAGGTACAGGAAGTAGGTATATTTGGGGAGGTAGGTTGGGGAGGTTAACAGACAAGACAAACAAGATGCATACAGGGGCGGAGTATGACACATGTGGGGGGGTAAACACAATTGACGGGGATGGATGTTTGGATATCGCGAGCCCATGAGCCCACAGATGGCAACAGTGGAACTGAGATCCCCACCCATGGGCAGTTGCCACTGCACCTTCACTGCCCAGGCCGGGGCTGTGCTGGGGGCCTGGATAGGGCGGGCAGGCACACCCGTGAGTTGCGCCACTCTCGCCTCAAGCTGGCGTAGGGGATCAGTCACAGAATGCCTGATCTCACTACGCACCACAGACCGGACCCTATGGAGGGTGAGTGGAGGCTCTCCTCCGGCCACGCTTGAAGAGGGGGGACAAGCCCCATCCCCTGCAGTGCTTCCACCCAAAGGTGGCACAGGGCCACCGGAGGAGGAGGTCCCGGCCTGGGCACTGGTGCCAGGTGCACTCGCCAGCTGAGGTGTGAGAGGTGGGTCCGCTGGGTTAGTAACAAACAACACCATTCAAAATTAGTTGTAACAGCATGCATCAGTATTCCCATTAACCAAACACCCATGAATTCCAAACAATGAGCAGCAAGCATAACACATGCATATTTAGAACAACAGTGCACATTCCAACAGCATGCAGGGTTGATTGGTGGCAACAGGCCATCAGGTTTGGATATGTGAACAGGGAATATGCATCAACATACATGCAGATATGTATGAACCAACAGGACAAATGTCCATGGGAATTAATTGTGAATACACATACCCAGTTTGGTGTGGAATGGCATAATTTGTGAAAATAGGGTAGAGTGGAGAAATATTACTTTAACAACTTACACTACCTATACATATACTGTACATTCCTAGTAGATGCAGATATATATCCCCTGCATGCATTAGTACACTTTCCTGTATGTAACCTTAGGAATGTTGGTGATGGGGATGTTACTGCTACATTAATATACATTCCATTTTTATTCATATATGTTCATATCTGGCTGTGTTCAGGTACAGCATCCTGCTACATTTGATTTATATGGGTCTAGACAACTGTGGATGTTCAGCATTTCATACAACTATACTATCTCCATAATGCAAGGGTACAGCAACATATCCAAATTGTGGGATGGACACAGTCCAGGTTCTGTACTTTATTTAAGACATTACACTCTTTGATTGTGGCTGTCTTATTCATTTCATTATGTAGTGACTGCAGTATACCTTTATTCCAGACTTATTACAGCTTTCTTGGTAGCTTCAAACTGTCTTTCTCACACTCTCTCACTTATTTTATATTTACATTTCAGAATGGTACTTAATTCTAGGCTTTATTAACATTTATTACTGGGTTACAACAATCCTGTCCAGCTGACTCACTTATTTCATATGGCAGAATTTACAAGGATGTATTCGACACTTGTCTATCCTTTGCTGATTGATTACCACTCATTTTCAGGCTGAAGCAGTTATCTGATATTACAATACAGATGTAAACTCTATTTGAGACTTGTTTAATCTTTATTACTGGATTGCAATACACTTTTTTCCAAGCTGCATCACTTATCTAATCTTACAATACTAGCAGAATCTTTATTCTAGGCTTATTTCACCTTTATTACTGGGTTACAACAATGAACTCTTTTACAGTCTGTCTCACTTATATTCTATAACAATACCAGCTAAATAATTACTAACCTGCCTGGTGGCACAACCTCAGCAGCCTATCAGCATAGGCTCACCGATTCGTGGAACAGACACCTGCAGCTGTAATATAAATGAAGGAATATTGGAACATACCTCTCCATACTAAATGCTAGGATAGCATTTCTTACATACTTAATTACATGGATACTTACTCAGTAGTGGGGCATTCGGCATTTGGCGGGCCCCCAGGATCCAACGGTTCAGTTGGTCCTCCTTACATCACTTCAGGTCCGCATGGTGGTGATGGACCTGTTCACCAGTCCTCGGAATGCCTGTGGCACTGGTGAGATCATGTGCCAACCGGTTCCACGCCTCTGCCTTATACGCTCCCCATTGAACCTGGCACTGCATGAGTTGTGCTTCATGATCATGGACTAGGAGCCAAACCATATATTTTGACTCCTCAACACCCCACCTTTGTGCTCTAAAGTGATTTCCCTCTCCTGCACCTGCCATCCTGACTGCAAATGGGTACCACAATCAGTTATGGTGTGTATTCCCGCCCATGGGGCTTATATATGCCGGTTTTCCCGCACTTATCTGTGATTGGCCATTTTGGATATTTATCAGCTTAAAGCAAACCTGCTTTGTCATGGTTCTATTTTCATTCATTCCTATACATATATGCTAATACTGTATTTCTCAGTACAACTGTCATGGCTTAGTGGTTCAGTACTTTGACTATGGTGCACAGTATCCCGGGTTCGACCCTTAGCATTGCTTTTTTTTATTTTACTACTGTCTAGACAGGCTAGGAGGTGTGTCTGTGTAACGGCGGCTTTGATACAGCTTGCCCAATGTTGCCCACCGGTAAGCTGGTTGGCGCGCTGCGCAGCTCCGCGCAAACGGCTTATGCTGGGTAACGCATTATTTAGCTATGAGCACTCATATTACGCTGGGTGAAGTGCTGCTGAGCTACAGGCACTCATATTAAGCTTGTTAAAGCACTGCTCACCTCCGGGCACTCATATTAAGCTTGTTAAAGCACTGCTTACCTCCGGGCACTCATATTAAGCTTGTTAAAGCACTGCTCACCTCTGGGCATTCATATGCAGCTTGTTAAAACGCTGCTCACCTACGGGCACTCATATGCAGCTTGCTAAAGCATTGCTCAGCTATGGGCGATTATAATCCCTTTTTTATAAATTATTCTGTCGGATTTCTTCACAAATACATGGCCCATTTCATTACATTTTACTTAAATTATAGTTTTATATATATATATATATATATATATATATATATATATATATATATATATATCTACATATATGTCAGGCAATTGTTTCATACTTATTTAAATAAAAATGGTGAACAATGTTGTGGGGGCTCGAACCGTGACTACCTCCTCTTTGGCCAACATCTCTACCGCTATGCTATTGCTACTTGGCTTAATTTGCATATTTAGATCCTGTATGCTTTTCAATGTCTGCTAACTGTGGCTCAGCGAAGGGCATACCCGCGCAAATGAGCGCAAATGTGGGAAAACATTTTTGAAATTATAAAAAAAATGAAACTGCTATTTTTACGTTTTACACATTTTCAGTAGGGTTTAGTCTGTGGGGATGTATGGTGTTGTGTTCCTTGACATTTCTAAGGACTCGCTCGTGGGTGTTTACTTTCAGGCCACTGACTCTTCTGGGGGTGTGTCCATTTGCAGTACTCGGCATTCGGACACGCCCCCTACTTTCCTACATGGACCATGTTAGCCTAGGGTATGATTCAGCATGCCCTCATGAATATGCATGGCATGCTGATGTCATACCGTTCAACTGCAGCCTCCGAGTAAGACATATTAAGTCTTACATGGAGGTTTTGTGAATCCGGCCCTAAATCTCAAAAGGCACTCACTCAAACCACTACTTATTCACAAAAGATGTGACATGTCCACACTGGTAGCCCAACATAATGCATCATAGATACTGCAGGTGTAGCTAACATAGGGTAAGACAGCAATTCAAGTCATAGCCTGCTATAGGTCCCCAACCATGTCCCAAGAGTCAAACCCCACATTCTTAAGTGCCCTGGAGAATATTACTGTCCAACCTAACACTGTCATACTAGTTGACCTCAACTACCCCTCCATTAACTGTGAAAGCTACCCATTTATCAATGCACTTGCCCAATGTTGCCTGGACTGCATCTATTCCAATGGCCTGGACCAGCTCATTTCTATACCCACTCTAGGTAGCAACATCATTAACCTAGTTAGTAATAACATGGGTGATTGTTGCTGTACACCAATAGTCAACTCTGTCATGGTTAGATCTGACCACAATGTCATCACCTTAGAAATCTACATCCCTCTCACCCCCCTGCAGAGATAGCCACCATGAAAAACCTTCTTTGGCCTCCAAAGATCAGAGATGACTAACTTCATGGCACCCTCTTCCCACTCCCAAAGGACAAATCACAATACAGTACACTGACAGGCACCCAGTAATACTGCTACTTTGCTTAACACACCACCATCCAAGTCCAGGAATACAGATTCTATTGGAATTTGCAATATCCATGGCTTTCTTCTGCATGAACTACAGAGTGAACTGGTACCTCACCTGTATGCCCTGTTCAATCACAGCCTCACCTGAGGCTTTGTCCTTACTGACTGGTGCACTGCTACATTTATCCCTCTCCATACAGGAGGAGTGGCTGCAGACCCTGGGAAGTATCGCCTCATTAGGGTCTATATTATAGTCTCGAAGGTTTAAAACTTCGAATCACTAAAGATCGAACTTTAGTGATCGAAGTCTTAAACCATCAAAACCAAAAAAAAAAAATACGAAATTAAAAAAAAACTTAAATATACCAACTCTGAGAACGCACTACATTGAAGTAAACGGAAATCTCCCCCTACAGAGATTTTCCATTTAAATGTTTGATGTAGTGCGCTTTCAGTATTCTCATGTCAACAATATCATATTCGATATTGTCAGACTTTGAGATTTTAATATAGACCCCCATTAGCCTGACAAGGCTGTCATGCAAAGTTATGGAATGCATCATCATTGACCTAAGAAACAGGGATATGGGAATCTACAGACACATGATCCCACACAGTTTGCTTTTGTGAAGGTTAGATCATGCCTGTTCAATCAACATGGTCGACTTCTTTGAGGCAGTCACCAGAGCTGTAGATGAAGGTAAGGTGATTCATATAGCCTACCTCAATTTGGCCAAGCCCTTTGATAACATTCCCCAATCAGGGTTCATGGATACACTCACTGAGCTACACATCAACTCCTATAACAGTAGATGGGTTGAAAACTGTTTCACAGATAGAACCCACAGTGTGAAAGTAGCTGAGCCCAAGTAAGACTGCCGACCAGTCATGTATGGAGTTCCACAGGGTTCGGTCCTGGGACCTCTCCTGTTTGGTATCAACTTCGCTGAAGTCCATGCCAACACAAAGGGACTCTGGCTGACAATGTCTGCAGATGATTGCAAGCTGGGAGCTATTAACTACCTAAGTAATGTTGACATCCTACAGAAAGGCCTCACTGCAACTGTCAATGACTGGTGTCAGAGCCATGGCCTTAAGCACTGATGATGACATAGAATCTGTTCACAATTCTGAAGATATGTCCCCCCATGTTGTTGTGCAGTCTCAATATTTCCTGTCCTGTGACGTATTCTCACCTACTGTCTGTAAATCTGTATACCGCCACCTCTGTAATGTCCCTCACACAGGAAAGTAATAGAACCAAGGCCCACATGAAGGACATCCCATTTGCTGGAGCTAGCGCAGTGTCTAGGCCCACAACACAAATCTATGTGGGCACCTACATAGTTGTATGGCTTTAGCAATACCTGACATCTGCACATCTGCACAGAGGACAGACAAGAAGCGTACACCAAACATGTTATGCATTAGGATGAATGTCTTGAAAAATACAAGTCTTTAAGTGAAATGTATGCCATTACTACATGACAGCAGTCCTCAATGACATGGGCAAAAAACATAGTACTCTACAGTTACTATAATAATATCATATTAATATTCAATAGGAGATACATAAAAACATATAGCTGAAACACCAAGAACAAGATAGCTTAGTACTCAGAGTCCCAGCTCTGCATGCAAAGGTGCATGGTTGGAGTACTACAACAGGCAATCTAATTTTACATGGAAAAGCAGTGTCAACAGTACTAATTTCATAATACAATATTTGCAGAATCATATTCGTCATCCAGTGCACTGTAGCTGGTGTACCATGCAAGTGTGAGTGCATATAACATGTGATATCACTCATGTATAAAAAATAATAAATAAAACAACATGTGATACTACCCATGTATACCCAAGAGCCCTGTACAGTAGAGTCACACCCCTTGCTACTGTAATGAGAGCACATAAAAGCATGTTACGTACAGGACATTAAATAAACTTATTTACATGATATCATTACTCTGCTATTTTATGAGAATGGAATGTGAGCAATTGTTACAAGGGCAGAGCTATGCTTAGCAGGTTAACACATGGCTTAAATGTGAATGATAACTGGCCAGCGATAAAATCATCAGCAGTACTACATGGACTGCTATACGCCATAGTCATAGCAATTTCCCACTAGGTCATCTTAGCCGTGAGATGTCAAGATGTTTTTTACAATAATAGGAAAGACACATTGTGTAATGAAGAATGATTGTTATCTACAAATATATGCATGAAAAAATATTTACATATTATATAGAGGGATGGATAGATATGTGTGGTGATGCATATATATGTATAACAATGTATAGATATATTACCAAGAAATACTGTGTGTGTGTGTGTGTGTGTATATCTATATATATATATATATATATATATATATATATATATATATATATATATATATATATATATATATATATATGTGTGTGTGTGTGTGTGTGTGTGTGTGTGTGTGTGTGTATAAAAATATATACATGCATACATGTTTCCAAATGCCCATACAGACATATGTTGCTGATAGACCACCCATAACTGGGGCAGCATGCACAGTTGGATACAAAAGGACCCATGACACTCACATCCACCTCCCCGTACAAATAATAAGTGAACAGTATGCTGCTACAAAATCATGATAAGCCATTCACAATGGCCAGACATATACAGTGACCTCTTAGCAAACAAACTACAGTGAGTGAAGATAGTAAACAAAAGTACAAACAGCCAGTAATTCACACAAGTTCATTTTACTCTGTTGTCTTTGCCAAAGCCTTCAAGGAGTAACACATTACAAGAAATACTTGGCTTGATTAGAAGATGCAATTAACACTTACATACATTTAAATACACATCTTCCAATTACAATCCTCATTCAACCCCTTAGGGGATAAAGTATCACATTTAAAAACATACATTGATTCTGTACACAGCAATTGTTCTTTTATGACTGTTTGATCAAACTGAGAAACAAACGTTTTCCAAAGCAGTACCTTGTAACCCACTACACTTAATTACATGTATATACACAGCCTCCAATTACACAACTCATTTAACCCCCTAGGGGATAATGTATCACATTTAAGAATTTCAACTGATTCTGTAGATAACAAATGTTCTCTCATGACTACTACCTGCATGGTGAGAATTATTAAAATGTTCAGCCATAGAACTGTCTTCTTTCTCATCAGTAATATGTCTCACATGTTCTAACAGCACAGTTTTAAAATACTTGTTACTCTCCACCACATAAAACATGTTAGAAGGGCATCTAAGAGTCTTGTCCATACATAAACCTCTAGAATGTACAGAGCCCCACATGCTGTCTACCTGTTCCAATCAGCAGGAATGACAGAACAGAATAATGTTAGACCTTGACTTTCAACGTCCTACTGTATGGCATCTATACAAAGCCTGACATAATTTTGAGCAGAGGGCCAAAAACAAGGCCCTACTTGAAATATTGCTGTTATACACTGAGGAAAATTGCTGCTGTTACATGGTTTGTTGTAACATATCATTTCTGAGGGATATAAAGTCTGAAACACAAATGGATGTTGGCATTTACTGATTGCAGTAACCAGAGTATGCTACTGATTTGCCAAGGACAACACCTGCCTGGGGAACAGACCAAACATGAAAGACAAACCTCTGGCCATCATGTGGATAGCCCTACAGTTGAGAGCTATGCAGACACATAACTTTGTCAGACTAAAACCCATGCAGAAGTAGCATGTTCAGACAAATCCTGTTAAAAAAGCATTATTCAAAACATATAACAGCAATACTCACATTCTGCCCCTAAATCTTGGATCTTCTCTGCCATTTAGTTGGTTTGTCTCCACAGGTCTTGTTCTATGAGCCATTAGCTCATACACCTCCTGGATGTCTTATGCACAGGTAAGGGAAAGGGCAAACACCCACATGGAGTACTCAGTTATAGGAATGTGTTGCCATGATATTGCTATTGGAAAAACTACACAGCTCAAAGCATGCAATCAGCAACTAGGGAACACCAGTTGGTGCTTAGGCCACCACATGGTCATGAGCATTACCTACAAAAGACAAGCTGCCATCTATTCAAACAACCTCTGTCACAGACAATCCATCAGTGCAAAGCTGAAGTAGTGTAAAAATAAAAAAGGATATATCTGTGAAATTTCCAGAAAAAAGAAAAAGGTATCTGAAACAAGTAAGCATGTAACTGAATGCAGTAGGTGGTCTGTAATAATGGAAATAGGAGTTTGAAAGCATATGTTTCAACAAGACTTGCTGTACTGATGTATTGCTGAACAATACTGATGGCCACAGCATGTGGCTATGTCTGTAGTGACTAGGCCAGGTACTGGGATGTTATACATATCCATATTTTACCTGTGGATATAACTGTGATACACGTTTTTCTTGTAAATATAAGACAACTATACAGAGCATGTGCAGAGTAAAGTACTGCTGCAGATGTCTGTTTTGAACTACATGTTATACACTGAGCTCATGCCATTTAACTGTCCAGTGTTCTGCACACTGACCATATGTGTGCCTCATATTTGTAGTCATTTACCCATAGATTTGTGTTATGTCTGTAAAATCCTTTTCAAATCTGTGAAGACTGACATTGCAATATCCCCCTACATTGTCCTCTGGCTTTTCTCATTCGGGATTGCCACAGTTGATCATCTATTGCCATTTCTGCCTGTCCTCTGAATCTTGCTCTCTCACACCAGATATCTGCATGTTCTCTCTCACCACATCCAGAAATGTTATCTGAGGCCTTCCTCTCTTCCTCTTACCTGACAGCTACATCCTTACCATCCTTTTTCCAATATACTCAGCACCCCTCCTCAGCACATGTCCAAACTGATGTAATGCTGCCTCTCAAACATTGTTTCATATCCGTACAACATGACCTGAGCCTGTCATATACACATTGCTAAACCTGTGCACCCATGTCACACCCAGTGCAAATCATAACATCTGGAACTTTGCCATGTGCAGCTCTCACTCCTGCCTTTTTGTCAATGCTACTGTCTCCAACCCATATAACACAGGTCGTCTCACTTCCCTCTCATAGACTTTACATAGCACGTTTACTGGTACTAATCTGTCACATATCACTCCTGACATTCTTCTCCACCCTCTCCATCCTGCCTGTATTCTCTTCACATGGCTTCCATAGTCCTCATTACTCTGAAATGTTGATCCCAAACATTTGAACACATCCACCTTTGCCAACTGTACCCCATGCATCCTCAACAGTCTGCTATCGGCCCTCTCATTCACACACAGATATTCTGTCCTAGTGCTGCCAACCTTCATTCCTCTCCTCTCTAGGGCATATGTCCACCTCTCCAGGGTCTCCAGATGTTGTCCCCTACTCTTAATACAAATCACAATGTCATCTGCAAACAACATAGCCAATGGGGACACCCATATGATCTTGTCTGTCAAAGTGTCCATCACCATTGCAAATCAGAAACGGCTCACAGCTGATCCCTGATGTCATCCTGCCTCTACCTTAAACACATCCATCAATCCCAATGCAGACCTCATGCTGTCATACCACCCTTGTACATATCCTATACCACTCTTACATATATCTCTTCCACTCATGACTTCATCATACAATATCACAAGTCCTGTCTAGGCACCCTGTCACATGCTTTCTGTATGTCCAGAGAGCACAGAGCAACTCCTGACCTTCCCTGTATTCCACCAGTAACAATCTCAGAGCAAACATCACATCGGTGGTGTCCTTTCCACACATGAAACCATACTGCTGACCAGTACTCCTCACCTCCCTGTGTAACCTAGCTTTACCCATGACTTCATGCTGTGACTGGTCAATGTTATTCCTCTGTAGTTATCACAGCTCTGCAGATCAACCTCATTCTTAACACAGTACCCAAGCACTTTCTCTCCACTCCTCATGCAACCTCACACTTCACAAGATATTAGTAAACAGTCTGGCTAATACACTACTGCCATTTTCCTTAAACAACCCCATGCTTCCACAGGTGTGTAATGTGGACCAACAGGCTTGCCAGTATTCATCCACTCCATAGCTATCCATACATCCTCCTTGTTTAGCCATTGCAATTCCTGATTCACCATGCCCACATCATCCAACCTTCTCTGTCTCATTCTCTTCAGTCATCAGCCTCTCAAAGTACACTGTCCATGTGCTCAACACACTCTCCTCGCATGTGAGTACATATACCTCATCATCCTTTATCAGCCTTATCTGCTGCACATCTTCCCTAGCTCAGTGCATCCGTCCAGCCAATTGGAACAATTCCTGTCATCCCTCCTTAGTGTCCAATCTGTCATGGAACTCTTCATATGCCCATCCTCAGCCTTTGCCACCTCTCTCTTTCCCATGCACATCATCTCCTCATACTTCTGCCTACTTCCCTCATCTCTATGACAATCCCACTCCTTCTTCCTCATCCTCTGTCTCTGTATACTATCTAGTACTTCCTCAGTCCACCAACAGGTATCCTTGTACTGCTTCCTCCATCCACATGTCACCCCAAGCACCTGTCTAGCTGTCTCCCTTACCAGCTCTGCTGTACTTAACCAGATATTTGTTAGATTGTCACTGCCACCTAGTGCCTGTCTCAACTCTTCCCTGAACTTCACCTCACAAGCACACATTTCCAATTCACACCATTTGATCCTTGGTGCTGCCCCCACACTCCTCCTCATCTTGATCACCAACATCATCTGACATACCAATATTCTCTGCTGGCTAAATACATTTTCCCCTGTCACCACTTTACAGTCTCCAATCTCCTCCAAACTGTCCCTCCTACATTGGATATATTCTACTTGTGTGCATCTTATTCCACTCTTATATGTCACCCTATGCCCCTCCCTCATGTTATAGTACATATTCACCACAGCCATGTCCATCCATTTTGCAAACTCCACTAGCATCTCACCGTCTCTACTCCTTTTATCACCATACAATAACCCATCAATTCCCCATCCCCTCTGCCCCCTTCACCAACATGCACATTGGCATTTGCTGCAATGACCAGTCTGTCACCCTTGGGTACAGTCATTACCACGTCATCACATTTCTCTTTTGCACCCATTGCACAACCAACTTACATAGCATATGCACTGTCAGTTGTCATTACACCATCAGCTTACAGCTTCAGAAACATCACTCTATCAGACACTTATGTCATCCTCAAAAAAAAAACTCTTAGCATACTGTTTACTGTTCTTTCAGCAGAAGCTCTACCCCCTCCACCTCCAGTCCACACATTGATAGCTCAATTGTGACTTGCCTACCATACACCCAACCATGATCCCCTTCCATGTGGTCTCTTGCACACACACACTATATCAACCATCCCCTGGCCATCATATCAGCTAGCCTGGTCCTTATACCACTTATATTGCCAACATGTACAATTCTTACCCTCAGTACCACCCTCCTAGCCTTTCCCTTCTCTTCCTGCCATATGACTGTTGGACAGCCTCCAGGGGATGCCTATCAGTGCAAAGGCTACTGTGCTATTGAATGACTCAAGTATGTTACAGCAATATTAAGACACTGTCACTAATATTGTCCCATTGTAGCCATGTATGCATGACATCCTACAGATGTCCTGCTGTAACAGGTTGAAAGGGATGACTGCACAGCAAGAGTGTGAATTTAGTGTGCCATACTGACATAGAACAGACATGTATGTGAGGTATCAGCTATGCACATGTCAGTATGAGTAGGTGTATGTGCCTGCCTCATGAAAACAGACATTGGATGCAAAATGTCAGTTAAAACAGCTGTATGTGTTGTACACGTGTGTAATCATAGTTACTGTGCACCTAAAAGAGTGACATCTCTACAGCTACTGGTTATTGCATTGCCCTAACACAGTCATGGTTACTACAGTAGGCATGATTATCATGACTCAGTTGGAGAGGTGTCCAACTGTGTTATGACTGTGTGGCTACAAGCAGCTGATTGAACAAATACATGGCTGTATGGACTTAGCAATACCTTACTTATCATACCTGCCTCCACCAACATAGAGTCATCCCCTTTGCTGGACAGCAGTATTATACAAACCACAAACTTGGTCCCTATAGTGTCTGTACAGGGCAAAGTAGGGGCAGGAACCAACCTGGCATCAAGTCAGCCATTGTCTGAACAAGCATATAAGGTCACAGGTGGATTACTGTAAGGACAGCTATGAGAGCAAATTGGAGACATCCACCAGGGACAATCATAAGCCATCTTCCCATATGTCTGCAATCTCGGAGGCAACATACCAACCCAACCTGTAATGGTGGCCGATCAGATCATATACACACACAACATAACTACAGGCAACCTGATGCAGATAGGGTTAGGGCAAACATCCTCCCTGGATCAGCATTACTATAGGTGGATATGTACTGCACCCACACACCTCCCCTCATCACCACTGAGCAGGTACATATTGCCTACCAAAAGGCAACAAATGTAAGTATCCATGGGATGTCATATCATCTCTGTCTGCATCCTACATGAACTCAGGCACGTGGCTCCAGCTGCATTACACACTGTAGTCACACCAAGCCGCAGCACCAGCCACACACCATCTGCATGGAAGGTGGCTAATGTCATCCATTTACACAGACCTGAATGAGGAATGATGGATTATGCAAACAACTTGCCCTCACTGAGGGCAATATGACTCATCAGGACCAGGAGTGTAATGCAAGCTGATGCTGTGCTGATAGATTACAGGGGCATGCTGTGGTTGTGAGTTGTGGCTACTGGTATAGTTGTGAGTGTTGGCTTCTGGTATTCAAGGTACATGTGCAGGTGCTGGACATAATGTTACCAAATGTATGGGGTCCTGTGATGTGTTTCCCGGTTAGTGTCTACCAGGTGAAATGTCACATCACCATTGAGAGACCTTTTCACCAACGGAATGCAACTTGATAATGGAAGCCATAATACAGAACCACAAAATATTGTTGGGCTAAAGCCAGCAATGTCTGCAGGAGAGGATCACCCTGTGAGATGACCCTGTCCACAGGCTAAATTAGGTGGGCGTGTACACACATACTTATGAGCAGGTGCAGCATCATGCCACCAACCTCATATGCCATTTCTGGCAAAGGGCTGTTGCCATGGCCAGGGACCCCACAACTACAGGTGGGAGCCCAGCCATGCAGCCCCCACTGACACCAAATGAGGAGCTCCTTGCCAAACTTAAGCCACCCATCACAGTACAACAACAGGGTACAAAGCCCCACTTGCTATAGGTGGGTGGCACACACACAAAATGGACAAGGAGCATGCAGGTAAGGTCCCAGTGAGGATTAGTAGACTACTGTATGAGACATATTTGTATATGTACAGTATCTACATGCATGTGCCAGGTCAGATTGCAGTTGTGGATGAGGATTTGTAATGCACAGAAGTGAAATCTTTGGTGAAGGCCAGCAAAATGTGTAGTATTGGTTGTTGTACTGTACATGTGCACACATGCTGCATTCATCATTCTCCAAGGGCACAAGAGTCTGTTGACAATACCTCTTTCCCACAACTACATAGGTCACTCTGGTCTGCATATGGGACAGCAGCCTGAAGCTGGTGGGTATGGAATTGTTTAGTTGTGCTTTGACAATACCTTAGGCATGTGGAGGGCATACAAGTTACCATGCACATAACTATGACTAATAGCCATATTGCTTTATGTGCATGTTCACTTGTGGTAGGGTTAATTGTATTGCATCACAGTGGTCACCACAGGGGCCTATCTGAAGAGAATGTGACATCCCTGTAGCATTCCTCACAACCTGTCAGTGGAAGACATCTGGACAGACACCAGCAAAATGTGTTGGACAAACTGACTAAGGTAGGGACATGTGTGAAACATTACTGCTATACAGTGAATATAAAATGTATATGCACACCTGTTAAGATGCCATTTGTTTCTGAAATATACTGATTGAGACCACAATATGTAAATCCACACCTTACAACCTTTAATGTGACCCATGATATGAACAATTCACTTGTAAAACCAAGCATCTGAACTCATGTATTGCGCTTACAAGCCTGGACGTGTGTAAGGGTAGCAGACATTGTATCAGTATACTGTTTCAGTCAGGTATGATACCTGATGCTGCCATATGTCTCAGTACACTCACTGTGGCCTATTTGGCAGCTATATCACATACATGGGCATTGTTAAGGCAGACACATCTGTACAGAGAACTGGTATGGCATGTACAATGATTTCATATGCGGAATGTGAGGCAGATGTCATTACCACACTATATAAAGTAATGGCATCAGAAGGTGGTCACCTGCCATGTGGTACACACACACACACACACACACACACACACACACACACACACACACACACACACACACACACACACACACACACACACACACACACACACACACACACACACACACACACACAAACACACACACACACTCGCACACACACACCAGTATTCTGATTAGAACTCCTACCTATTTATGTTTACTATAGTGTTACACAGTTATCAGATGCACCACTGAGCTTACACAATTTTACCTCGTCCAAAGGTACTTGTAAGGTACTTATAAGGTAAATGACATCAACAGGACTACTAAATTAGGATGAGTATGGTGTTACACAACTCAAAATGGTATAACCTTCACAGTACATGATTCTCACATAAACAGTTGCCAGCATTGAGATTAGAACTCTTGCCTATCTAGTTATTTGTATTATGGTAGTACACAGTTATCAGACGCACCGCACAGCTTACACAATTTTACTTTGTCCAAAGGTACTTCTAAGGCAGCAAAAGCAGTAGTAAAGTAGGGTGGGGGAAGTGTAATGGGTGGGACACAAATCAAAATTGTATATGAGACAAACAGTATTCAATTCATATACACACACACACACACACACACACACACACACACACACACACACACACACACACACACACACACAGTTGCCACCATTGTGATCAGAACTTCTGCGTACCTAGTTATTTCTAATATAGTGTTATGCAGTTATCAGAAACCCAACAGAGCTTATATAGTTTCACCTCGTCCAAAGGTACTTCTAAGGAGAATGACATCAACAGGTATTCTAAATTAGAGTGAGGGAAGTGTAAAGGATGTTACACAAGTCAAAAATGGTATAACCCACAAAGTACATGATTCTCTCTCTCTCTCACACACACACACACACACACACACACACACACACACACACACACACACACACACACACACACACACATATACACAGTTGTCAGTATTGGGATGACAACTCCTGCCTATCTAGTTATTTCTACTATAGTGTTACACAGTTTTCAGATGTGCCACAGACGTTATACAATTTCAATTAGTCCAAAGGTACTTCTATGGTGAATGACATCAACAGAATTTCTAATTTGGAGTGAGGGGAAGTGTAAAGGGTGGGACACAAGTCAAAAATGGTATGACGCACGCAATACATGGTTCTCCCTCGCACACACAGTTGCCAGTATTGGGATGAAAACTCCTACCTATCAAATTATGTCTACTACAGTGTTACACAGTTACTGCATGTGCTACAGAGCTTACTGTACTTACAACTGGCCAAAGGTGCTGATAACTGCACAGCTGAGGTAAAGTGTTACAGGTGGCAGGAAGTCTGCCTTCAGTTTCTACCATACATCTTGCTAGTTCTTTCTGTCTTGCACTTCAAATAGCATTATAGCTTTGTACTTCAACCGGTTATTGTATCAATAAGTGTATCACACCTGGGGGCCATCAGCAGTACTCATTCATCATGGAATTAGCCCCAGTACTTACTACTTATGACCACTCCTCCTAACATGATTGAAGTGTGGTTTTCTGTGCTTTCACCCATTAACCTGGTACACTTGTCTAGTCTGAAGCACTGTTGCAACTGTCTCATGTACACAGATAATCCTATCCTCTAAACTCCAAATACTCAGACCAGTGAGAGTTACCCCTACATCACCAAATGTAGAAATATGCACTCTCCAGGAAAGACTGGACTAGCTGGTCAAGAGGATGAGATCAACACCTGCACCACACCATGTGGAGCACATAGCTTGCCACAATACCCACTATGACAGCCCTTACATACACAGAAAAGCCTCACAGCCACCTTTTCAGAGGCACTCAATGGACATTTGCATAAACAGCACAGACCAGCAAGACAGACATCCACTCAGACACCACGACATAGCACATGCCAAATGACACATGTATGCCCCTCAACCTAAGCTCCTAAGGCTGACCACATTGCACAATACAGTGATCATGGGTGACTCCGTACTGGGGCACACAGATGTCCCACTCACTATGTTGATTATGGAGGAGGTAACAGCCAACTGTCTATCATGTGCCCGCATCCAACACATAACATACCCAGTCAGGCCACTCCACAACAGCTACAAGTATAACTCTGTAATCATCCATGTGGGTGTGAGTGACCTGAGACACACCTCTATGGGCTACAAGACAAGAGACATGGTTTAACACTCAGATTATGTGGTCCAGGCAGGTGTGACAGGAGCCCTGATCAATATACTGCCATCACACAGAATGGTGCTACAGTACTATCAACAGAAACTTGACTGCAGTATTGTCTTACATGTTGTGTGCCATTCTCAGGGGATCCTGTATCTCTCTGCATGGGATAACATGATTGACAGACCTCAATGCCTTGCCAGAGATGTCCTAAATCTGTCTGCCCTGGGTTTCCAGGTACAGGGTAAGTGTCTTGCCACACCTATAGTGCATTATTAAGCACTGTTCCAAATCAAATTACCACTGTAACAGCTTGACATATATCAAAACCGAGGGTCATGCTGCTCAACAGTAGACATCTAACTGTCAAGATGCAGTCACTCAAAGCACTCCTCAGAGTGGAGGACATTGACATTTGTGCTGTAATGGAGAGGTGGTTCTCAGCAGCCCTGCACTAACAGGGTATGATGCATTCCACAGCTTTCATCACCAAAACATGGACTGTACCTCCACAGGTGGTGTTGTCTCCATATCCATAATGGATATGCACAGTCCCAGACTAGTATCCCACAATAATGCATCAGAGGACCCTCCTGTAAAACTGACTTTGGGGAATAGTGCAATCCACACCATAGCCTGCTATTGGTCCCCAGCTATGTTGCTAGAATGTCACTGCACATTCCTCAACACCCCGGCATCTATGAATGTCTAACCTAAGACTGACATAGTAGGAGACTTCAACTACCCTTCCATCACCTGGGGACAGTAGTCAAGCACCAGTACACTGGCCCAACCCTTCCTGGAACTCATCAGTTCCAATGGCCTGGACCGGCTCATACTGACCCCCAGTAGAGGATGCAACAATCTTGACCTGTATTGATTACTTACATATGGGACTGTTGCTCGTCCATAGTGGTCAGTCCGTACCTGGTCAGATCCAAACATGATGTAATCAACATGGAGCTCAACATCTCACTCACACCCCCCACAAAGGTAACCACCTTGCAAAACCTCTCCAATGCTGACATTGCAGTCATAAAAACAGGGGTGGATGACATCACTGCACCCACGCCAATGGGAAATAGCTGTATGACTGTCTCATTATACACATATGCACTGCACAAACATGTAAATGGCTGCATGGTACTAGCCATAGCCAACAGAATGCAACACAGTCCTCCAAACAAGGGAAGCCATTGTGATGGTCCCCTGCCATTACTAAAGTGTACAACAGAAGAGGGACACTGTTGCAGAAAATGGTGGTGTCTCATGACTGGTGAACCCCCTTATTAGCCTCAAACACAACTTGGGAACCCTCATGGAATCACATACAGGCAGTTATGAAGGCAGATTTGTAGCAGACACTGACAATAATCACAAAAGCCTTTGGTAGTTATATCAAAGACCTCCACAGCAATAACCACAAGTGCTGTGAGTTACTGCACAATACTGATTCCTATCCTGACACAACAGATATTACCCACAGTCTTGCCAACACAGTCAATGCCAGCTTTACCCCTCTACCCCCAAGGGGACAATCACAATGGCAGATGAATGCCAGGCACCCAGCATTTCTGCAGGCCAGGTTAGACCTGCATTGTCCACAGGCAAGGATACAGCTTCCATGGGACCCCAACATATGCATGACTGTGTTCTACATGATATACAAGGAGACCTCAATCTGGCCAAGGCTTCTGATACCATTTCTCAGTTAGGGATTATTGGTAAACCCAACAAACTAAGCATTAACCCCTATATAGCAGGAATCAGTACTGGATCATGACCTGTCCAGCATCTACTTCTCAGGAGTCCATCCAAACACAGGGGAACTTTGGCTGACCAAGTTAACAGAGGACTGCAAGCTGGGAGCTATCATGAACTCCACAAGTGATGGACACATCCTACAGAAGGGCCTCACTTAGACAAATGAGTGGTGTGGAAACCATGGTCAGAAGCTTAACACCACAAAATGCATCATCATCCCCTTTGGTAAAACACTCAGTTCCCAGTAAGTTCCACATCAGTGTGAGCCCAATGATCACTGTAGGCATTATAAGAGATCTGGTGACACAGGTTGGGCAGCAACTTCTCCTTCAAGCATCACATTGCCAATGTGGTTAGGAAGTCCTTCTATATGGCTCATTGCATTACAAAGGATTTTGCATCCAGGAAGACGGAGGTAATGATCTCTGTCTACTATTCCCTCATTAGACCACTCCCCAGGTATTATGGCCCATTTGCCATATACCTCACTAGACACCTGCTACAGCTGGGGAAGCCATAGAAGCACATCACAATGGTGATCCTAGGCATTAAACACACATCCTGCACATACAGACTCAGCAGACCCAAGTCATTATCTGCGTCATATCACCTAATTAGCAGTTATCTGTGCTTGACTTACAAAGCCATGTCTGACCCAACTGGTTTAGAAATGTTACATATAAATCCACCCACAACACATGCTGTAGAGACCTCTACCTCAGTACCATGATCACCACAACATGCTGGTGGAACAGGCCCCTCACCAAGTGACTGCACATGCCCTGGAATACAATTCCCATATATGTCATGCAGAGCACCTAGATGACCCTGTTCCAGAGAAATCTTGATGAGTGGATGGGTAAAAGACAGTTCAACCTAAGGATCACTGCAGTGGCTATACTTGATACAGGCACTGGGATGTAACATCAGGTGGCACAATGGCAGGCCCCTTGTATGTGTTAAGCTTGTTAAGGCTCCTGGGCCATTACCTACACTTGTGAACCTATAAAGGGAATGACATCAGTAGGACTGATATAGTAGTGCAGTGGGTGTTTAACCTATCAAAGTACTTTGTCCTTCAGACACACATTTGCCAGATGTAAGAGTAGGACCCCTACCTAGCTAGTGATTTGTACCATAGTGTTACACAGTTACCACACGTATTATAGAGCTTATGGGATGAGAGTTGGCAAAAGGTGCTGATATGGGGAATGACATCAACAGGACTGATAAAGTAGGGCAGTGGGTGGGAAATGTATCAAAATACTTCTACTTACAAACATGCATACCCACACACACATTTGCCAGATACAAGAGTAGAACTCCTGCCAAACTATTCATTTATACTATATCATCAAGCATTTATCACATGCACTACTGTGCTTACAGGGCTGATAGCTGTCCAAGGTTGTTGATAAGGGACTGACACCACTGTGAAGTGTTGTGGGTAGGAATGGCATAAAACTGTTTCACCTATAAACAAATACACAACTCCTTCAATCTTGCACACACAACTGTCTCACACACACACGCACACACACACACACACACACACACACACACACACACACACACACACACACACACACACACACACACACTTCTACATTTGTCAGGACTGAGATGACAGCCCCTGTTTAACTAGTTATTTGTACTATGGAGCTTAGTCCTGACAGAAGGCACTTCTAAGATGACTGATATCTTCAGGACTGCTAAAGCAGGGAAAGGGGAGGTGTACTGGGTTTGAATGGTTCCAAAAGCTTTTAGTTGTGAACACACACACACACACACACACACACACACACACACACACACACACACACACACACACACACACAGACACACACACTACCAGAACTGAGATTAGAATGCCTACCTAATCTGCAGGACTGCTAAAGTAGGGAAAGGGGAGGAGTACTGGGTTTGAATGGTCCCAAAAGTTTTTAGTTGTGAACACACACACACTTTTACATTTCCCAGGACTGAGATTAGAACTCCTACCTAACTAGTTGTTTGTGCTATCATGTTGTGCAGTTATCTCACATGGCACAGAGCTTACAGGGGTGAGTTTACCTAAAGTGACTTCCATGGTGACAGAAATCAACAGTACTGCTAGGGTGGGGCAATGGAAAGTGCACTGGGTGGGGAAGGCCTGTTCATTCCTAGATCCTACTGACATTTCTCTAAATGTATGAGCATGCCCAGTGTGTTCTTCTATAGTACATGTGGGACTCCATTCCAGGAATTGTTGCACTCCAGTCGGTTTGTTTTGTGCTGCGGCCATACCTCTCAACCTGTTGGTGCAGGATATCTGGAGATAACCTATCAAAATGTGGGGCAATGGACCATACAATTATTGTGACAATTTCTCTCAGTAATGTATGAGTTGCAAGTGTTGCAGGCTGGTTTTAGCGGACATCTGTCATATATGCCATTTGTCACTGGCATGTACTGTTTCAGTACCTGGTGACATACCTCCTCAGATCATCACAGTGATTTACCAGAGGAATACAGGATGGCTGATGCACACACAAGGTACATGGGTGGATGACTTCACTGCACCCATGCCAATGGGAAATAGCTGTATGACTGTTGCATCATGTACATATGCACTGCACAAACATGTACATGGCTGCATGGTACTAGCCATAGCCAACATAACACAACACAGTCCAAACACTGGAAGCCATTGTGAAGGTCCCCTGCCATTACTAAAGTGTACAACAGAAGAGGGACATTGTTGCAGAAAATGGTGGTGTCCAATGACTGGTAAAACCCCTTATTAGCTTCAAACACAACTTGGGATCCCTCATGGAATCACCTACAGGCAGCTACGAAGGCAGCTTTACAGCAGACACTCACGGCAATCACAAAAGCCTTTGGTAGCTATATCAACGACCTCCACAGCAATAACCACAAGTGCTGTGAGTTACTGCACAATACTGATTCCTATCCTGACACAACAGATATTGTCCACAGTCTTGCCAACACAGTCAATGCCAGCTTTACCCTCCAAGTGGACAATCATAATGACAGATGAATGGGGCTCAATTCCAGGGATTGTTGTACTCCAGTCAGTTTGTTTTGTTCTACGGCCATACCTCTCAACCTGTTAGTACAGGATATCTGGAGATAACCTATCAAAATGTGGATAATGATTCTGACAATTTCTTTCAGTAATGTATGGATTGCAAGGGTTATTGGCTAGTTTTAGCAGACATCTGTCATATATGCCGTTTGACACTGTCATGTACTGTTTCAGTACTTAGTGACATACCTCCTCAGATCATCACCGTGATTTACCAGTGGAATGCAGGATGGATGATGCACACACAAGGTTTATGGGTGACATGCTATGCATTCTTGCAATATCCAGCCTGTTGAGGGGTGTGCCTACAAGCAATTGACTGCTGGGGCTGTGAAAATGGTCCAGCACCTTGGTGATATATTACAATGTTGGAATCTCTGTGCATTTATGTTCTGGCCTAGTCTGATTTCCAGTCCACAGTTGGGTAATATAAGTCAGACAGGATCAGGGTGACAGGCAGACTCTAGACAGAGTTGTAGGGGATAGGATATGTGGGGGGTGTCTTGGGCAGATATGTTTGCCTATAGCTACCAGTACTTCGCATTGGGCTCTCCTCAATGATTGACTGCACTTGAAGGGTCTTGCATGTGTCAGACTGTTTGACCAGCCTGGAGGTGTGTGTTTGTTACATATATATGTATGGCCTACCTCATTTTGCTTGGATGGCCACATGGGGTCAGGATGTTGCATAGAATGAGTAAGCAGGGAGGTGAGTGTTACCCCCCATGGCTGTGGCCTAAGGTTCTGTGGGTGCAGATATGTCACCATCTTCCAGGGTTAGGCCTGCTTGCAGTGAGTGCATTCCCATGTTTAAACTCTTAGCCCTGCCTGTCGACTGTATAGAGTATCACAGAATGTCCACATCCATGACTCATATATCTTGTTGGTTACAAAAACAAGTGTGGTTTTCCGTCAAAAGTGTTTTGCAAGTCACTCGGAGTTGAAGTCAGATATTATTGACAGTTGACATTCCAGTTTCAGACTTCGTATCCATCAGACATTCTATCTACTGCAATCATTCCTTCAACTTTATTAAATTATTAGATCAGTATTTCAAAGGTGTCCTTCTCTTTGGGCCTTCTTCACCCCATTATTCATCCCTTTGGCCACATTTCTTGTTGACACTGGCAGGCTTTCTCCTAGCAGTTAGCAGCACTGCCTTTATTTGCCTTTTTTAGACTGTGTTATGGTGGTTTTATGGTCCCCATGACACTCCCTAACAGGGCACTGTGGGTGAGGCATCTGTAGCAAGGCAGTTCATTCTGATGCCCATATGTTCGCAGGCTGCCAGCAGTAGACAACCCTGGGATGGTACAAGTAAGTTGACTATGGGTGTTACTGACAATTGCTTTCTGTTTGTGTTGAGGTATCACTCTAGTTGATGGCTGGATGCTGTTTAAGGCTAGGGACATGTTACTGCATTTCTATTGGACTGTGGGGGGGACACATCTGTACACATTTGCAGAGACAGTGCTGATATTTGCTTAACATTTTGGTCACATTTAGCATAGTGGTGTGCCCTGTCTTTGAGACTATGAAAAAAGTCCCCAATCAGACAAACTGTTAGCATGTACAGAATCAATAATAATTGTAAGTGCATTAATAGTTTAGTAGAATTTTAGTATAATTATTAAAGTTTCTTGTATATTATTATTATTATGACTCTTGCCACCCCCATAGTGCCTTTTTTAGGCAAGGCTCAAAAGACAAACCCACTGCCGTAAATATCACAAGTAATAAAAAACTGAGAGTAATGCTGCTCAAGCCAGAAGTCTAAACCTCAAAATGCACGCACTTGAGGCACTCCTCAGTATGGAGAAAATCGATATATGTGCAGTAACAGAAACCTGGTTTAAGGCTCCAGAGATCACCCCAGCACTACCAGGCTACAACTCATACCATAAATTTTGGCCACAAAACCCGGACCGAAATACAAAAGGCGGGGGAGTATTCATATTCATCAAGGATACCCACACTTCCAGGTTATTGGCACAGCACGATGCTTCAGAGATCATCCACGTGCAACTAACAACGGGCAAAACAGCTATTCAAATTATAGCTGCTACAGATTACCCACCATGTCCCAGGACCCCCACTCCACATTCCTGGAAACAATGGGAAACATAAAGGTCCTACCAAACATCCTGATATTGGGTGATTTCAATTGCCCAAACATTAACTGGGAGAACTACTCAAGTACGAACTCCCTTGCCCAACATTTCCTAGAATTTATAAACTCAAACACCCTGGATCAACTGATCAACACCCCCACCAGAGGTGACAGCATATTGGTCCTGGTCATCACTAACATGGGCGACCAGTGTTCCACACCTGAGGTCAACCCCTCGCTGGTTAGATCTGACCATAAACTAATCACTCTGGATATCCACATTCCGCCACCATCCCCGGTCAAAGAAACCACCATGAAAAACTTTTCAAAAGCAAACTTTACGTTACTTAAGACCGAGGTGGGAAGTTTCAAAGCCCCCATGCTAAATATTAACTCTGTTCAAACTGCAAAATCCTTTACTAATGCACTCTACTGGCACCTACAAGAATGCATGGATCATGCTATCCCAAACAAAACCAAGACTCACTCCTCCAAGAAAAGTAAACCAGTCTGGTGGACCCCTGCCATAAACAAGCTATACAATAGAAGGAGAAAACTAGTACGGAAAAGAGTAAAATCCCAAGAAGGGAAGACATCCCTGATCAGTATCAGCAAGAAACTACGTTCCCTCATAAAATCATCCAAGGCTAGCTTTGAATGAAAAATTACCACTCCAAAGATAACCACAAGGCATTCTTTAGCTATGTCAAGAATCTAAGTGGCAATTCTCAGATCTGCTCGGAGTTAGTGCAGAATGGCAGAAAATACACTGAACCGATCGATATAGCCAACATCTTGGCAGACAGACAGGTTCAGTGCAAACTTCACCCCCTCTCACCCCCAAAAGGGCCAATAACTATACCAAAAGAATGTAGTGCCCCTCAAATCACAGACACTCAGGTTAAAACAGCCCTGTCCAAAGCCAAAAACCCAACATCAGTGGGACCAGATGGTGTCCCAGGCTACATCCTACATGAGCTCAAAGATAAACTAACCCCTCACCTAAACACACTGTTTAAACTCAGCCTCTCCACAGGCTATGTGCCCACAGAGTGGCGCACAGCAATGGTTATTCCACTCCACAAAGGTGGAGCCACAACGGACCCCGGGAACTATCATCCTATAAGCCTGACTAGCTTGGTCTGCAAAGCTATGGAGCGCATAATCATGGATCTTATTAACAGAGACATTGGAAACCTCCAAACACTGGACCCTACCCAGTTTGGCTTTGGTAAGGGCAGATCATGCCTCCTAAACCTGGTGGGCTTCTTTGAGACAGTTACCAAGGCTATATATGAGGGAAAGATGGTCCACACAGCCTAACTAGACATTGCAAAGGCCTTCGACACCATTTCCCACTCAGATATTATAGACAAGCTCACCAGCCTGAACATAAACCCCTATGTCATGAGATGGGTTGTCAACTGGCTCATGGACAGAATCCAAATGGTAAGAGTTGCAGGAGCTAGGTCTGACTCTAAACTGGTTACAAGTGGCATTCCCCAGGGCTCAGTCCTAGGACCCCTCCTGTTTGGCATATACTTCTCAGAGATACGGGCAAGCACAGGAGGAATATGGCTGACCAAGTTCGCAGATGACTGCAAACTTGGGGCTATAATTGACTCTCCTGCTGACACAGGCATCCTTCAAAAGGGTCTCACTGAGACAAATACCTGGTGTCAAAACCATGGCCTCAAGCTAAATGCCAAAAAGTGCATAGTCACCCCCTTTGGAAAAAACAAAGTACCCACAAACTACCACATAGGTGGAAGCCCCCAAAATATGGAAGACGTAATGAGGGATCTGGGGACCCAAGTAGATAGTAACCTCTCCTTTGATAATCACATTGCCAAAGTGGTTAGAAAATCTTTCTATGTGACCCACCTAATCAGAAAAGGGTTTGCATCCAGATCAAAAGAGGTTATTGGGCCCCTCTACGCATCACTCATCAGACCCATCATAGAGTACAATGCCCCATTAGGGATGTACCTTACAAGACACCTGCAACAACTGGAAAGACCACAGAAGTTCCTCACCAAGAGGATCACTGGCCTCAAGCAGATATCCTATGCAACGCGACTGTAGGAACTCCATCTGTACTCGGTTGCATACCGCCTACTCAGAGGTGATCTCTGCCTGACATACAAGGCCATGTCCAACCCAGAATTGATGGACATGCTCCACCTAAAGAAAATCATATCCCCTCAAGCCACATGCTCCAGGGATCTAAACCTCACCACAACAATAAATAGTACGTGCTAGAGGGATAGATTCCTGTGACAGAGAATTCTCATGCTCTGGAACAAGATTCCAATCTACATTAGGCAGAGCTCTTCGCTAACCCTCTTCAAGAGAAACCTTGACGAGTGGATGGGAAACAGAAAGTTTACCCCAGGGATCACTTCAATGGCTCTGCTGGACAGAGGCACAGGGAACTAATCTAGGGGGCTGGCGAAAGCCAACACATTCCGGCTAGGCTTATAAATGCCTTTGGTCAGATAGCCTAGTACCTACCTATGAACCTATGAACCTATGAACTACAGGCATAACAGTATTGACCACAGGTCAGATTGTTCTGGCATATACATTGGAAGTTTCAGACTTCTTACCTTTCAAAGACATACTGCTGATGCCAGGTCTGCTGTGATATCACTGTGTAAATGTCTGTAGGTGGAGATTTCATGGGTGTTGCCATGTGGGTGCCTTTGCCAGACATTTCTGTATGGTTTTGTACAGCTTATTTGCTGGGTGAGGCTGGAGGTGGGTATGGGACCCCCACTTTGACATACATGCATGTGACCTATGACCCCCCCCCCCGGTTATTTGGCTCACCACATATACTGCAGTGGTATTTGTCAACTAGGGTGGTACTGCATGGTGTAGGTAGGCCAGTACTGGGGATACACTTCCTGCTGTTGCATAGAGCTCCCAGTTGTCTGCTCTATCCCAGTTAGCCACCCCATTCCCTTGCATGCCTGATCAATACCATAGATATGCTCTCAGGACATTCCACTCCATTCATTTATTTTGTTAAGGAGACTGGCTTACCTTGTGCCTGCGGCTGTTGTAAGTATGGTGCTTGAGGGTTGACTATGTCAGATGTATGCAGTACACTGCCTACACATGGTAAGGTATAGGTAGAGTGATGTTTGGCATCCATTTTACTGTGTGTGAGTCAGAGAGAGAGAGATCAGTCCCTGGGTCCCTACACTGTCATTGTATGTGCTATGCATTGCCTCTTTGCCAAGGTCAGGGCATACTGTGCACACCTCCATCTGCCTACAGGGGCAGGCTCAGGATGTTCCTCCTCTGAGTCCATCTGTGCCTGTGGAGGCCTTGGCAATGGTGTGGGGCTGTGTGGCCCTTTGTCCCTGCTGCAGCTGTTTCCACAGGATCATATTGTGTAGCATGACACATACTATGACCATATGTGCACATGTGGCTGGAGAGTACTGCAAGGCTCTACTGGATATGTCAAGGCAGCGGAACCGTGACTTAAGCATCCCAAACACATGCTCTATAATGATCCTGGTTTGTACATGTGCCTCATTATGGCATTCTTGTGTGGGTGTGTGTGCATTTCTGATGGGTGTCATCATCCACAGCTCCAGTGCATAGCCAGCATCCCCCAGTAAATGGCCATATGGGATGTCCCCCCTGGCAAACCACTGATACAGCTGTGAGGAATGCCAGATGTGGGAGTCGTGATAGCTTCCAGGGAAGCCAGCACACACATTCATGATAATGCCCTAGGCATCACACACGACCTGGCAGTTGATGGAGTGGACCCCCTTGCGGTAGACCCTACCACGGTCACCAGGTGGTGCTTTGATGTGGATGTGCATGCAGTCTATGGCATGGCACCCAGTACCTGGGGGTAGTTTGCTACATGGTGGAAAAGACACATATTGCCAGTCAGCTCTTCACAGGTGCTGGGGAATTTAATGTGCTCTTCGGCATATGGTCGCGAGGCATCCAGGAACTGGTGGAGTATCCTGGACGCAGATGCCTGTGAGACTCCATGGTATCCCCAGATGGTCTTTGGAAAGTACCTGTAGCTAGTATTCTTAGAGCTACACATACTTAGGTATCCACTGGGATGGGCTCCCTTCTGTTTTTTCTGGATGTGAGGCGAGGCCGGCACAGCCCCACAATTTTCTGCAGTATGTCCCTGTCCACCTTGTAGTGCTCTACTATCTCCAGATAATGTAGCCCTTGGTAGGTCACCCTGGCCTGAAAATTATTTTTCTCCATCTCATAAGTCTGGGGTGGTTGTCAGCATTTTCCTCTACCACCCTCAGCCTCTTTCACATATTGATGTATGAGAGCGACAGTAGCCCCTAACATTTTATTAGATTTGTCAGGTAGAATTTCCTCATCTGTGTACACCGGTGGTGTAGAGTTTGAGGTAAAAACCAAACTAAAGGTGTTTGCATAGTTTATAGTGGTGTGCTGCAGATGCTGCCTGTGTGATTGGCTGAGTATGATACATTCCTCCTTCCAGCTCTATTACTTGTATTTCAGTGCCTCTATTCTGCTATTTCCCTTTTTTTTCTTGTTCCACTTGCCATTTCCTGCATTTTTTATTTATTTTTTTATTTTTGTGGTTTAAATCCCGGTGCACACTGCACACACCCATTTAGGAAAGGTAAACAAGGCTATACATCCCCAGACATACCCCCTCACATATACACAGTACTACCATTTCCTGTGAGTTTTTTTTTATTTTGTTTGTTTAAGTCCCATTACATGCCTTGCAAACCCGTTTAGCTAAGTTAAACACATTTTAGCAGAAATGTCTCTCCCTGGAAGCGATCACACCCTTCATTTCATGATGTAAGACATTATAGCCTCAGACACACCCCTTGCTTAGCTGTGCTTAGCTAAGCGCAATCCCGGGCAATAGTGCTCTAATGTGCTTACAGCAAGCATGACACACCCCCTTTTGATGTCATTTACTTCTCGTGCTTATTCGGCCGTATTAGAGCATCTACAGTTAAGTGCAGTCTGACACTTAGAAGAAATTTGTGATTCAGTAATATTCCCCTCATTTGCATACCCCACTGCCTTATTCCATAGTTACTGCACTCACACTGAGCCTTTCCCCTTAGCAACCACTGTTCCCTGGTATTGTTTTCATTCTGCATGCCATTGACTATAATGGCAAAATGCAAATTTCCCTGAAAATTGCTTTTTCACATTTTTTTTTTATTTTCAGCACGATCCCGTTTGCCGGTCACTGCCCTATGCTTAAACAGCTGAGAGAGACCAAAAAAAAAAGTTTTATTTTATAAAAATGTAATTAGTTTTCATGCCAATGGACATGTAGTTGGCTATTGGCATGCCTACTAACTATGATACATGCTTTCTTTCGAGCTGTCATGCCTCCGTTTTCTAATTTGTAGAAATGTTTTCAGCTACTAGCTGAATACATTTCTGCTTTGTACACTGTTCAGGCACGGATAACTGCCTGCTTCCTGGATCACTAATTCACCTCATTTGCATGGTTTTCACCAGCAAATTAGGCAATTAGCATAAAGCAGTAGTGTCCATACCGGATTAGTATAGGAGCGCTCATGCATGTCCTGGGAGCTTGATCCTGGATCGCTCAGCGGCCATATTGCATGCAGCAGCTCCTGCACTATTTCGACACTCTGTGTAGGACTTCCCTGAATCCGGGGGACAGCTACAGTCTTAAAATCAAAAACATGCATACATTGTTATTGCAGCTTTGCAGCTTTTATTACTTTGGTCTAGCTTTCAACAGTAGGTA